>NC_058063.1:7168921-7273921 GCF_020085105.1 Siniperca chuatsi
GGTCACTCAACTTCAGTAGTTTGGAGATATTTTGGCTATTTACAGTCTAATGCAAACTGTGCCGAAGACAAGTGCCAGCTAAGACCGGCAACACCACAAACCTGTTTCATCATTTAAAACAATCACTCGCTAGAACACGCAGAAAGTAATAAATTGCAGTACAATTATAATTGTTTTGAATGTTTTACCTCAGATTTGTGAAATGTTTCACTGTTTGGCAAGTGTTTGTCACGTTCTGACAATGAAGAATAGTTTAAAACCACAATTAATCGTTTGGTTGACATTTATCATGATAAACATTTTCATATCAGTCGATATCGATGATTATCATGATAACATTTTTGGCCGTATCGCCCAGCCCTAGTCACACTATGTTCATTCACTGAATTCATTAAATATGTTCTCGTGCTGAAACTCTGAAATGAGTAATTTCTTAATTGCTAGCTATAAAAAATAAATAAATAAATTGCTCTCAGGGATAATGGAGTCAATCTTCATTGAAGTATTGTCAGCATTTATTGACCCGTGTTACATAATTTGCATCATTCACTCTCTATTCCCTGTTGTCTCTCAGTCCTTTTCCCATACGACATAAATAACTCATTGTTTTTATCTGGCCGCTCACTCCTCTTTCGCAGTCTAGCGAGCAGTAGCCGTGACAACCCAGTCCATGTGTGGGATGCATTTTACGGGGAGGTGCGAGCCAGTTTCCGACCCTACAATCACCTGGATGAGCTGACGGCAGCCCACTCCCTCTGCTTCTCGCCGGATGGAACGCAGCTCTACTGCGGCTTTGACAAAACTGTCAGGGTCTTCTACACTGAGCGTCCTGGCAGAGACTGTGAGGAGCGGCCCACCATAGGTCAGTTATCAACTTCTCTCACACCGTTTCAGCTACTTCATGTAAAACAACTAGTATGGTGCATACTAGTGGTTTTGCATGATGTAGCTGATTAACTACAAATCAAGGATATAATCTTAAACATCAAAATGTGGCTCTTTACATCAAAAGTTCTCTTGAAAGTGGAAATGTATATTAATTGTAACAAATAATGAATTATGAGTTATATAAAATGTTTATCCCTATTTGAGAGCGGGGACTGTTTTGAAAGCTCTCCCTGTTCAAGGCCGCTCCAAAGTCTGAGAGTAAAAAAGAATTTACAAAAAAGAATTGCATTCACAAGCTATGTTCTTGTAAAATCAAACCCACACGACAAACAATAAGTAAACAGGGACGTCAGAGCGCTTCCAGAGCCGAATAGTTACAGCGAATGCCACATGGTCGTAACCAGCCAGCGACCTTTTGTTGCATGTCATACCCATAAATAATCTTTTTTTTTTTTTTTTTTTGTAAACAGGGACGTTGTGAAAAGGATAATGTGAAGTCAATCGTTTCTTGTATTCAAAAAGTTGCTTTTTGGCAGCTGATTGTCACATCTCACAGACTGAAGTGTCCTTGAACAAACCAGCAAGGAGAGTTTTTATTATCTACTTCTGACAAAAAATGAAGGGAACTAAATGTTTACTGTGATGAATTCCAAACTCTGTCACACACTTCAAACACGTTTCACTACGCTGGCAGGTTTTACTGAAGTACTGAAATGAACTGAACCAGTGTTAACAAGCTGAAGTATTCTAAACCACCAAAGTGGTCCTTCAAAATGTCAACAAATAGGGTTTATTTTTCAACTCAAAGGTTGAGTTTTCATATCCTTCATGATTTCTTTTTTAATTATTTATTGCAAACAGTGCTAAGGTATGCAGGTTGAGAGGTTACTTTTCAGTCGGCAACAAACGAATCTGATAACAAATGCAAAATGCCTGAAAAAAGGATTTATTTTAGGTAAACTTCAACTCTGCTATGTTGGCAACTCAGCATCTTGCTCTGGTAGATCATTGCTGTCTATGGTTTGGCTCCATCAGCTCTACTTGATAATTAATAACTGCAAATTATCCAGAAATGTATGGTTAATCTCAAAAACAGGTTATGTGATACATATCAGGACTGTGCCAAACCCTCGCTTCTGCTATTTGGTGCCAAAAACGTGCTAAAAGCCTTTTTTTTTTTTTTTTTTTTTTTTGAAAGAGCATGATTGGGAAAGCAGTAAGCTGTAAAAAGAAACAGATGATCCAAATATGTGTGCTTTGTTGAGAAATATTTTCCTTTTGGAGATGTACTCAGGAATGTAGGAGCTGCCAAAAATGTAACTTTGAGGAGAAGTGATTGGGAGTTGTGTCTTGTGAACCTTTTTAAAAGGCTGAAAGCCCTGCCAAATGCCACTCTCTTGTCTTCACTGCAGTGAAGAAGCAGGGCCAAAGTGGCATCATCTCCTGCTTTGGCTTCAGCCCCTGCCAGTCTGTTTATGCCTGTGGCTCTTACTCCCGCTGCGCTGGCCTCTACTCCTGCCAAGACGGCACCCTGCTGGCTCTGCTGCCGACCCGCCACCACGGAGGCCTCACCCATCTGCTCTTCTCCCCTGACGGCAACTACCTGTACACCGGCGGGCGCAAGGTGAACACACACAAACACACACACTTGCATACAGCAGCATGCAGAGAAGATACCTGAGGGGTAGTAATGCTGCTTAGTTTGAATGATCACACACACACCATCAGTAGGCTTTGTGTGTTAAGTAGGTATCAAATTACTTTGCTCTGTTGCATTGGAAAGGTGGTTTACACAAGCATTATCAAAGCTTTTGGTTAAGAGCTTTATATGCTAAGTTCCTGTCTTGATGGCGTGAGTCAGCATGTAATGAATCTGATCAGGCATTGTGGCATTCCCCCAAAAGTGAAAGTCTAAAGGATTCATTGTGTTTCACAAGGGTGCTGCAGAGGTTTGCCATCACAAGAGCTTGAATTTGCAGCATTACATTTTAGATTTTTATATTAGTTTTTCTTTTTCTCCAGTTCTATATAGTTCTACGGAAGCCTTAAGAGGCAAATGTTTGAGTTAAGAACAGGTGAAAAAGGATAATCTTTCGGGTGTTTCTTAAATTAGTTTTTTGAACGCAAAATATGGCGAGGTAACACAAAACATATTGTGAGGGAATGCAAAAGTAGTCCTCAAAAAAATTCCAGATACCAATTTTAGAGGGGAAACATTCACTGATTAGCTATATGGCGGCCAATATAGTGAATTTTAGACCTTTCCTATGTGGATTGTGCACCGATATGGCTATGCAAAGGTACTCAGAAGGCTGCTTTCTGAAACAAATAACTTTTGTTAAAGAATATTTAAGTTAAATATTTAACATGTTAAATAATTTAACATATACATTGTCAACCAGTTTTGGAAATTAACACTGAGAGAATGAAGAAAAAATTAAATAAATAGCTAAATAAACATTGGCACTTTTTGTTCAGTATCAGTCTATTGCTGACCATTTGAATAAAGAATAAATCAAATAATTCAAATAAATAGCTAAATAAACATCAGCACTGTTTCACACTATCAGTCAATTGCTGAAGTGGCAGAAAATGCCATGGAAATACTCAAGTCAAGTACAAGTACCTCTAAATTGTGCTAAAGTACAGTACTAAATGCACTTACTTACATTCCATCACTGCTCTCGACTAAACCATATATTCTCTAACTTACTCTATCAAGCTATGAGATTCATGCTCCAGCTTTGTTCCGATTCTGAACCATTTTTTCAATTGATTAAATTTCAATCAGAAATGCTTTTTTCTTGCTTATCAGAACATGTCATCTGTAGCAACATTTTGTAACGGTCACTAACATTAACTCATGGTTCACTGCTGCGGAGTCAAAAAATAAACAGCTCCTCTGCTAGAAACATTCAGCGTATCCGGTGAAAAAACAGGCTTCTGATGTTATTTATTTACTTTCCAGCATTGCGTCTCACCAACTAGGTAACAATGTAGCGTGAAGACTCAAACCACCACTGCACCGTCGTCTGCTGAGCTGCAGCAGCTGCTACTGACTGACTAACTATAGCTCCACTACGTCTGCTCAGCTGTGCACACGGCACTCTACTACATGTGCTGCGCGGTGCTGAGAGTATTGTAGCGAGAGTGACGGCCCACATTTCCCAGTATGCACTGCCTAGTGCTGAAAGCAGTTTAAGTTTTTTGTTAGTGTTTGTAATCTGTCTGTGGTTTATGTTGGTAGTCATTTTAGCTGTAGTGGCAACGCATTCTGCTGGATAAACTTTGCAGTGACACCAGTGTATTAATACAAGCCTTTCTTTCTGCCTAATATACTGAGAAAAGAAAACTGTTTTATATCGGCTCATATGAGATAACGTATGCACGAATACCAATATATCTGCGATATGCCCAAATCGACTGATAATATCGGCCAACTGATACATCGGTTGGGCTCTAGTAAAGACTCCATAACCATCAACCTCTGTGTGATTCAGTGCCCTCCATTCATTCCTGTTACCTTATGTCACCCTGTTACGATGAAATATACACTAGTTAAGCATTCCAGGGTCTACAAAGTTGCTCTGTAGCATGCAAGTCACTCTGCCAGTTAATCTACAATTTAGCAACGGGGTCAAGATTACAGATTTACTGTACACTGCAGGTCTATGTGAAATCAATATCAAGACAAAGGGAAGATCTGAATGTAAATTTGTGGTGGTATTGGAAATAACCCACAACGAAAACTAGAAATACACAGATAAAGGCTTTTTATTGATAGTGATTATTTCTACCTAATTTTTTCATTAGAAATTTTTTTGATTTAAAAAAATAACCTCTGTTACCTACATGCAGTCAGCTCTGTAGCCCTGGAAAAAAAGCTTGTGTGTGTGTGTGTGTGTGTGTGTGTGTGTGTGTTTAGGATCCAGAAATCCTGTGCTGGGACCTAAGAGAGCCAGGCAAGGTTGTGTTTTCACTTAAGAGAAACGTGGCCACTAACCAGCGCATCTACTTTGACCTGGACCTGTAAGTTTACTTCACTTACTAGAACTCTACTCTGTGATATGTGTGTGAGCTTGAACTGTGACAAAGAGGTGATACTGCCCTAAAGACCACATAAAATATATGAGCATACTGTCATTCATCCAGTTTTTCTGCATCCTGTCTGTTTACTTAGGCTTACCAATTTCTAGAACTTTCACATGGGTGTATAAATGCTGAGCAGTTATCTGTGACCTGTTGGTACTTGCGTTATGTTGATTGTGTACGGATGTTTTTTTGTTTGTTTGTTTGTTTGTTTGTTTTTTTCTATACAGGTCAGGCAGGTACCTGCTGAGCGGTGACACAGAGGGAGTGGTGTCAATATGGGACACCCAGACAGCTCCTCCTGATAGTAACGAGGAGCTATTGCAACCTCAGCTGAGGTTCCAGACCCACTGGGACTGCACCAACGGCATCAGGTATGATGTTTCAGGTTCAGTAATGATAGGGCAGATAAAATATCAGATTGAAGTTGACCCATTCCCAAAACTGTGTCTGACTGCCATCACCAAGTTTGTTTTTGTCAGGATTACGTGCCATGGAGTAAAAGGGTTAAAAAATCCCATTAGCATTTAATAGTACAAAATAAATTTTAGAAATGGTAGAAACCGAAGCTTCTCAATTGTCCAGGTCATGGGATATCTTGTTGTCAAATACAACCACACAGGTCTATTAGCCCTCAACTAACTTACTATTAAATGGTACAAATAGTCGCACACATTAAGAAGTACGATTTATATTGGACTTCTGTTCAAACAGAAACTGTGTTGCTGTTTTCCTGCCTGATTGTCCTGCTGTGCTGTACTGTTTGGGTCCCCCAATCATTCACACAAAAGCATAGGCGATGCAAACAAATCATCCAAAATATTTTAGATAAGAGAAGAAACAGTTTCCAATTTCAGAGACGTAATATTGCACAACATGCATTATTACTGCTTTGTGAGACGAGAGCAATAATTACAGCTTATGTATGCATTTATAAAAAATCAAGTAAATGGCTCTGTTGCTTAGTAGCAATTCACGTAATCTAATGTGCACAGTGGGTTCTGTGTGGAAGAGATGAAATAGTTGATGAACTAAAGATGTGTCATGACTGTGAATGTGCTACAAATATGTAGAGAATCTGGACTTAATTCACTTGTTTTTGGTCTGTGAAATGCATCACTTATTTCCTCTTAGTGTTTACATCTAAATGTATCTTAAATGAATAACGTGCAATGCTGCAGTGCAAAATACCAGAAATGTCTTCCTCTCCCCCTCTGGTCCTCCATCCTTCTCTTCTACAGTATTCATCCCTTTATGCCATTGTTGGCAACATCTAGCGGGCAGCGTCAGTTCCCGTGGCCTGGGGACAGTGAGGGTGACTCGGCCTCTGACGGCGAGGGAAGTAAAGCTGTGATGTCACCGCAGGAGATCCGTCAAGACAACGCCCTGACTCTGTGGTGGGCCGGGCCGCTCGGCCCTGCCACAGAGGGGAACCAAGAGCCGAGTACAGCGGTGGTGGAGGCCTGAAGCACCTGCCACGTGATATGTATTTCGGGAATGTTTGGTATGGATAAACCCAATTATGGGTCTGTCAGATTCTCTTTGCCATCAGCAACATGAAGTCCCGAGGTGGAAAATTTCATTTCTGGATCATTTCTAAACATCCGGTTACCTTAAACATTAGCATATTTGCAGTCCAAATAAATTTCAGAAATTGAGTCTTAACATATCACCTGCAAGTTTACAGCCTTTACAGACACAGTACTCACACTTGCAAAGTTAAAATTAAAGAATTATGAAACATTGCACATCAGGTTGGAACAGAAACAGGGTTCTGTGTTTGAAGACTTCATTGTTGTAATGCCAATTGGGTAAATAAGAATTGGGACTATATGCCAAGACTCTGGGTCAATGATAAAAGCAAGGAGGTTTTCTTTAAAACCTTACTCTGGTTACATCTTGTGAGTTTCATAATAAGTGGAGCCTGATATTTCTCTTTGTTTTGTTATTTGATTAGTGAACATTTGTTTTGGGTTTTTTTTTTTTTTTTTATCCAGTCAAGATGAAATATAATGAATATTTTATGAAATCTTTGTTCACTTTTTTGTTTATGGGGAATCTACTCCCTGAATTGGATGAATTTGGTCGAATTGAAAGCCTTGACTGTGGTGTGAAGCGGCCCATCAGTGTCTACTGATTGAACCTCCGACCTGAGTTCTGTAGGAGTATTTGTTTACGTGTGTGTGGCTGTAATGCTGCCCCGGAGATTCCTAACTGCTATAGTTACAGTAAAGTGCCATTTGTTCTTGAGCTTTTGCTTTTGTAAACTCATGGGATCTCCTGTTTTTACCTTCTTTTTTAAACTATTGGACGCACCAAGTGTTGTGTCGCTCTGTGCATGCCCACAAATGTATATTTTTGTAAAGCCATGATGATCATTCTAATTTTCCGAATGTATACTCTGTAAGCAGCCAGCTTGTTTACTGTAACCTCATAACAATCTGTGAAAGTCAGTGGGTGCACCTGGAAAACAAGTGATGTCTTGATTATTTTTTTCTACAGATTGTGCTCAGATTACATTTGTACCTGTGTGAGTGGTGATGTGGCAGCACAAAACACATTGTATTTGTATAATTGCATTAATAATGTACTGCAGTGATTTTTTTTTTCTCAATGCTTATGTTGCCATCAGTGGGGTGTGCTTTGCTGTAGAGTTTCTTTGCAGGTTGATCAGAAGGAGGCACAGCACGCTCCAGCCTAAGCCATTTATCTTCAGACACTGAGGAACCTATCAATTTTGAAGCCTGTGTTGATCCAGGTTTTACTTCTTGGCGCTCAAATTTGTTGCCAAGTAATAATAGCTACAATGGTGTAGCTACTGTCACACAATACTACACAAATTTGCTCTACCAGGAAGCATTAGGAACCATGTAGGCCTTGATGTCACATAAGTCTCTAGATAGATGGCTGTGTCCACGACAGGTGGCTTTCTGGTGGTTTTATTCAAGCTGGAGTGAATTAAAAGTATATCTCTTCACAGATTTAGGGTCTTATTAATTTTTTGTCCTTTCTGCTTAAGGCAGAGTTGGATGCCCTGTAATAAATCCCAGATGAATGCAAGATGATGTTACACTCGAGTCAAGAGGCACCTCTTAAACGCTAAAGGGACTTCTGGCTTTCGCTTATGAGATGGAAACTATTCATAGCTTTCACCTCTCCCACACACATTCTGTATGAATACGCACACTCGTGTATTTGATTGTCTGAAACCACAGGGGCACACCGAGCAGAGAGCCAAGTTGGAGAGCCCCACTGTTGTGTTGTGCAGGTTGCTTAGCAACTGTCTCTGCCTTGGGAGAGGAAAGTAGGTATAAAGACGACAAGAAGGAAAATTGGAGGCAGAAAAATTGCCAAACAAGTGTAATAGATAATCCAGTGGTGTGGTGATTGCTATTTGTTTGTCTGATGGTCTGGACTTTTTCTTAATCTCAGCCCTACCAGAGAGTGAAGTGTGTGGTTGGTGATGAGTGAGATGTGGGTCCTTATCACCTCTGGATATCTGCTGTTGGCCATTAGGGACAGAAAGTGGTTACGACACGCTGGCACCGTGAATCAAGTTGACCTATAGACAGTTCCTTGGGTTTGATGTTTACGTTCTGTCATGTAGTATGAACTGTGAGACCTTTCACAGACAGATGTAAGCTTTTCTACATCATATCCAGTCAATAGAACTTGCCTGTGATTGAAAGAATGTCCAATCACTTGATTCAGCAATGATTAAAGGAAGAGCAAGGGGTCTGAATACATACAAAATAAGGTATTACTGTATTTGAATTTTAAAGCTGCTGTAATCAAATCGAAAAGGATAAAATGTGTAACGTGAAAGTGGGTCAACTACAGAGAATTTTAACCCAACTCTGCAGTTCCCCGCAGCTCCACAGAGCATTTAGCCTCTTTTAACTTATTGCAAAGTTAGCGATTAGCTGGTGAACATAGTGGAGCATCTTGCAGCTAAAAAGACACTATTTCCTCTAAGACGTGGAGAGCAAAACGAAGCTAAAAGAAGAGTCAATGTTGGGCTTAAATTCAGTCAGATAAGCATGTCTCCAAATGAATGCCAATGTTGCTCTGTAACTGCTGGATGTGTAACTAGTCAGCTTGTTGCGCTGCCCCCAAGTGGCCAAAAAAACAATGCAGCCTGAATAGTTCACTGAAAACCTTTATGCTTTTATAATTAGGTGAAAACATTTTTGCTCATCAATTTGAGGATACAGGGTGTAGATCGATAACAACAAAAATGTATCTACTTTAAATTAAGCCTATAACAAAGAGTGCAAAAGGTGTCCGTTGTACAGGAGTGATATTGTCATCTGATTAAAAATCTGGGCATTCATCGAGTCAGTGCTGCTCAGCTGTAATATGAGGATACAGTATTTAGCTAAAAAAAGAATTGTTGCAATCAGATTCTCAAAGCTAATCCATTGCACATTAAGACTTTTCAGGCCAACCTTGCTTAATTAATTGCTGTATACCTCTGAAGTGTTCCTAAATGTTAAATTAAGCTTGTATTCTGATTGTCAAAACATTTCCCCCCTAAGCTAAAACCACACCAATTGCATATGATATTGATTTCAATTGATTAAATGTAGTGGATTTCAGTGTTCAAGTCCCATTGTCTAATGATTCGTCAGACTAATTCACCCTGCCAACAATGAAATTCTAGAGGTTACATTGAACAATTGTCACCTTTTTCGTTTTTAAAACGTGTCTAAATGTCGTTTGTATTGAAAATGGTGTGCTTTCAGAAAGCCATGTCCGCCAAACCCTAGTGCTGTCACACAGATGACAGCAAAGCCATTATCTTCATCCCAAGGTGGCTGAAGTGTAGTCTTTCCACTTATGTAGTTAATGAGCCAATCCACATCAAGTGTTCTGTGTTCTGTGCTTCCGTTTATGTCGCATCCTGAGTGAGTCTCCATGGCCTTGCATAAGTGCCTTCCATTAGACAGGCACACACACAAACTTAACAGTCCCAGCGCTCGTCACCAGAGAGTGTGCGGAATAGTAAGTAATGGGATCTTGATATTAAGAAAGACATTTGAAAACAATTATTCAAATGGCTTTCTGCCTGTTGAATCTCCTAATCCCACAGTGAAGCACTCAAGCAAACACTCAGCGGTGTGACCCCGGCTGAATTAGCATGGAGGAAAAGAGCAGCACACAGCTCTGAAGTTTGAGATGCTAAAATGTCTAGACTGCTCTCTGGTTTGTCACTCTTATGTTGCCTTTTGAAAGGAAAAGGCTTTTTATAACATGAAGCAGAGGGAACAGATTTGCTGTAGTTTTTAGAGGTTGTCATACATGGCATTTCTCAAAATGTCAAATGGATGCTCTTTTATCTCCAAGAGACTTTGGATGTGTTTGACAGGCATTTAGCACAGGGCTTCACTCTGACCCGGCTCTGACACACCAGTAGAGTAGAGCTGTTACATCCAGTTTTCTTCAGACTTAATAGGTTATGTGCTGCATATACACAGCTGCCACATTATTTGGTACACCTTTCACTTTACAGCTCAGGCTTTCAGGAAACATGTCACCTAAATTAAGTGTAAAGCATGCAGACAGATCTCAACCTGATCAAATTTGGGCTGCAGTGGGACAAGATTTGGAGCCAAGATGTACCATCAACAAATCTTTGTAAAAGATTTTCTGTGTGATGCTATTGAATCATTAAACTCCACGAGTGAAACATTTCCGTGCCTTGTTGAATCCATGCTTCCCAGATTAGGTTGTGCTGGGGGCAATAGTGGGCTCTGCCTGATACTAGACAGTTGTAGCTACAAGTAATGAAGTGGCCACTGACTGTATATGTTTAACTATCACTTAATCAGTCATCATCCTGGTCATCAGCCTATTTCCGACACCAAAAGGAGGAGGGGTTATCTTCCAGTGTTAGCTCCTGAAGTACACAGCATGAGGCAGGTTTTCTACCTGTTTGACCCCAGTCAGAGCAGTATGAAGCCAGGGACACACAGGGCGGCCTTTAACTTCAACAATTTTGTATTGCACTGTCGTGAAGTTGATGGACTGGGTAGAGACAGAATAGAATGGTCAAAATGGATGCAGCATCCTGAATTTTAGTTCCAAGTGATGGAAAGTAACAAGGCTACTATAGCCTACTTGAGTATTTCTATTTTCAGAGAATTGTAGTGTACTTGACTGATGAAACTTTGCCGATTCAGATTTTACCTAAAAATTCTGATTACAAATATGATGCACTTTTGTAGATCAAACTACCCAACAGTACAGATTAGTTAAAATTAGCTTCACCTCAACTAGCTACAAAATTAGAATGCTCTTTATAGAGTGATGCAACAGTACTATTACAGTAATGTGTATGAAAGTCTAACGAGGCTATTCCAATGCCTAATGAGAGCTTAACTTTAATACTTTAAGTACAGTTTGCGGACAATATTTCTATACTTCTATCAAGCAACATCATGAATGCAGGACTTGTAGTGTAATATTTTAGCCATGCAAATGTTAGCACTCTAAACTAAGATGGTGAACATAGTAACTATTACACTTGCCTAACTTACTTGCTTATTAACATGTTATTGTCAATGTGTGCGTGTTTGCATTCTGACTATAGCATTAAGTCCAAAGCACCACTGTGCCAAAGTACTTCCTTAGAGCGGTGCTAGCGTGGCTGCAGACTGTCTTGTTTTAGTAGTGTCTTGTTCATTTCTTTAGTGTCAGGCTACATGCGTTTCATTCCTGCAGATGATCAATGACGGTTTCTGTTAACACAAGTTAGGATAAGAGCTAAATCCAAAATAGTGAATGTATTCAAAATAAACCCCCCTTCAGTCAGTAGTAGAATGTAATTTTCACATCGCCACATTTTCTGCTTATTATAGATGGACCAGTCTGAAGTTCAGATGACTTGAGGTTGTCCTTACAAAGCCTGAATCTGCAGGGATATTTTTATAAGTCCCAACCAACCCATTTCATCAGCCGCCAAAATAGCTGCGTTCCTATGAGTACATTTCCAGTCCAAAAGGCAGCAGCGGTGATTGACGCGTCCTTGTTCTTTGGTTTACATTAGATGTGGAAATAATTGGCACCTGTATTCCTGCACATGCTCTGAAGCCAGGGAAAAGCACAGCACCAGAGGTTTCATTTCACCGTGGAGTCTGATCCTCCTCTATTCACTCCAGATGTGGAGGCACACACATGAACATCTATATGAAATAGCTGGGAAGATTAACACAGAAAAAAAAGACGTCATATCATCATATTCTACTGTTGCTGACAGGTTGAGATAAGTAGCTCTTCATTGATATTTCTCAAACGAATATATAAGCCCTAATAAATATAGAATATCAATTTAAGATATGTACTAGCATGTGTGCCTCTGCCTTCCCTCTATCCTTCACCTCATCCTCTTCTCATCATCTCATCCTGCTCTCCACACATTCCCTCTGGCGATCCCTGTAGCTACTTATCATGAGGGTGAGCCTATTGAAATACCTTAAGCATCCAGTATCCCAGCTGGCCCTGACAGATTGGATGTGATCTTGGCGGTTTAGTGGGGTGTGTGATGCCCAGGGAGAGTAATTGCTTGCGTAATTGTACTCTGGGGAAAGGTAGAGCAGTAGGGCCTAAATTCATCCTACCTGCCCTCAGGCTGCATGGACAACTCTTGTCCCAGCGTCTGTCCATTCTTTACACCTTTCCATAACCACCCTCCCTCCCTCATTCCCCTCTCCACAGTGGCTGGAGGGGATGTTTATGCAGGAGCCAGTGGTTGAGGAGGCTGGAGGCAGAGTGGTGTCAGGGGGAGCAGGTGGAGCAAAGGACCAGGTCAGAGGAGCTCTGCTAGAACCTGGTCTTTTAGTACCTGGTTTCACTCCTGGGACACAAGGTAATTATTATAAGGGATTTGTTGGGTCTCTGTAATTAATATTAAAAAGAGTACGGCCTAGACCTGCTCTATAGGAAAAGCGCAATGAGATAACTTCTGTTATGAATTGGTGCTATATAAATAAAATTGAATTGAATTGAATTAATTACAGTTGACTGTGATTACTGTTGATGTTTGAAAATCCGTGCTGTGTCGCAATTCCATACTTACTTCGTCGACATGGCCTATATTTTCACTGCTATGCTGACGACACACAACTCTACTTTCACACCAAGTCCTCGGACACTCTACCACCATCCAGTCTGACAGACTGCTTAAATGATATTAATGCTTGGATGACCTGCAATTACCTTAAACTTAATCAGGATAAATCTGAGGCTATCCTCATTGCCTCCCCCAGCCACACTTCGCAAAGTCTCCCATCTAAAATTGGTTTTATTACATCGTTTGTTGCTGAGGTCAAAAATGTTGGTGTAACTTTAAATTCCACGCTCCTTTTTGACACACATATAAAAAACATCACCAAGGCCTTTTTCCACCTGAAGAACATCTCCAGGCTACTCCCCTCTCTTTCCCATTCTGTTCCAGAGACTCTCATTCACGCCTTTATTACATCCCGACTAGATTACTGTAATGCCCTTCTCCTTGGTGTACCCACTCAGGGGTTAAACAGACCACAGTATGTCCAGAATTCGGCTGAAAGAGTTCTCTGCCACACGCGGTCCTGGGAGCACATCGTCCCTACCCTTCAACTGCACTGGTTCCCAGGTAAATCGAGCATTTGTTTTGAAGTACTTCTCCTTTTCTATAAATCCCTCCATGGCTTGGCGCATCCCTACCTATCCAGTCTTCTCCATCCCTACACACCTACTCACTCACTACGTTCCTCTGATGCCCATCTACTCTCCACTCCCCCCCTCTAGGCTCTGCACTATGGGTGACAGGGCCTTCAGTGTGGCTGGCCCCAACCTCTGGAATGCTCTCCCTCAGGGTCTGCGCCAGTGCACATCTGTTGCTTCTTTTAAGTCGCAACTGAAAACTCACCTGTTTAGATTAGCCTTTCCTGGTGCTTCTTAATGTGTATATTATAAATGTATTCTGTTATCTGTATATATATTTCATTGCTGTTGTTATTGTTCTTTGTAATTATCATTATTGTTATTATTTTTCTTTTCACTGTTATCTTTTATTATGTATTGACTGTCTTATCTGGATTTGTTAAATGTCTTTGGGTGACTTGAAAGGCACTTATAAATAACATGTTTTATTATTATTACTATTACTATTACATAGTATGCGTCAGTGGTTACCAACGTGGAGATTGGAAGCCCTCCAAGGGTCACAAGATAAATCTGAGGGGTTGTGAGATGACAGCGAGAACAGAAGGAAAATTATGTTCTGCTAATTCAATTTAGATTATTTTTTCGGACTCCCCAGTGGATGGAGTTGCTCAGTTGCCAAAGGGATGGTTTAATTTGTTATCACGTGACCTTATATGGAATTTAGATAAGACACGAGGAGGAGATTGTAAACCCCGTCTCTGTTTGAGGATGGTCTCTGTCAGGTGTGAATGGCCTCCTTGATTTTTCACCAGCCCTCCTGTGACTCCTGGTCGATGACCTTCCCAGTTGAAGAGACTTGCACTGACGGACGTCAATGAAACTGCGATTTTGGAATGCCACATTCAGTTAAACGTCACAAAGAGAAAGCAAAATTTTTATCCAAATACTTAATATTTTCTTGTTTTCTACAGTGTTTTGCCACAATCCATTGTTTAATTAATTTCCTCCAGCTGTGTGCAGCGTCTCCATTTCTGTGCATTGCATTTGGCATAATAGTGTCCAACAGCACACTCAAAAATCAAGCAGATTTAGTATGCTTGTCTTTGAGCTGTTTTTTTCTGCAAACACACAACATAGACATTCAATTGCACCTGGAACGCTAAGGTTATTTTCAGGTTAGGATTTGAGGTTAAAGGTAGAATTAGAACTAGATTTAGGTAAATCAGGAGAAGGGCTGTCATCAGAGGTTAGAGAATAGTTGTAGTTGATGAAAATTCCTCATAAGTATGGTTAAAGAAGCATAAACAATCACAGACTGCTTAAGTATGCAAATGTCGATAGGTGTGTGAGGGAGATCAACTTTCAGGTACAAATTGTTTACTGATGCAGACTCAGCGAGTCACTCTGTACGATCCATATGTGTGATCTGCACGTCAAATGTTACACAACCCCTCACCTCTCCTCATTTAATCCACCCCCACCCCCCCGTCTCTCTCTGTCACAGGAAGATAAGAGGGTGGGTGTGTGTGTGTGTGTGTATGTGTGTTGGCAGCAGAGGAGTGTTTTCTGCAGCGGGGTGTGTATGTGTGTGTGTGAGAAGTAGGAGGAAGCTCACAGGGACAGACAGATGCTGAAGGATAAAGACGTGCAGCTTTATCAACTGCAAGGCGGGCAAGGGTGCTATGCTCTGACACCGACCCACATCCTCATGCGCACATACACCCACCCACTCACACACACACACACACACACACACACACACACACACACACACACACACACACACACACACATTTCTGTACCACCCTCAGTGTGAATTTCATTCCCATCAGGGTGCATGTTTTCCTGTCTGAGGTCTTTGTATTGCCGCCACCATGGGTGTCTGTGTCGGTTTGTGTGTTTGTGGAAGTGCATGTGTCTATCCTTAACCTTAACCCTTACCACTACATGCATAATGTTTGCCATGCACTTACTGTAATTGCTGATTTTTGCAGCTATACATGCTGTGTGAAAGTGATGCCCTTGCTTGATTTTGTGTAAATGTGTATTTATAGTATATTGTGTGTATGTGTGTGTGTGTTTGTGTGGTGAGCTCTTGGCAGCTGGAGCAGACCGTAGCCAGAGTCACCAGGGAGAGGATGCGGTTATGAAGAAGAGTTGAAGGTCGGTGCAGTAAATGAGGTCAGCATGAATAAATAAACAGTAATAAATACAGACATACCAGCTATGAGTGTATATTAAGCATACAAAAACATCTTCAAACTCCTTCCTTCTGCTCACATATCACTCCAGAAAGTACATTTGGTTATTCAGCACTATGACAGATCTGATGTAGGTGGTATCGTATAGCTCTGCAGTTTTAAAAACTGAGTCATCTTCGACACACACACACAAATGCAAGCGAACGAGAGCCACAAACCAGACAGTTTTCCCACACAGATATATTTCCCAGACGGAGCAGAAGGTTTGTTTTTCATGCCAGCTCCACCTCTGAACTACTGTTGTCTCTAAACCAGTCTGTCTTCCTCCACTACATTTAGCTCTGTCATCTGCCCTGCCAAGGTTGCAAGAGGTCAGCGCAACAGAAACAGCTCCATCTCTGCTCTCTTTTTCTTTCTTTCTCTCTGAGCAGCTCTATAAAATCTCCCTGCTGTATTTGTTTCTTGTTTGGATCTCATAACCTGCAATTACAATTCTTGTTGAAAGCATGCTGTAATTTTGCATTGCAAAAGAAATGTCTGCACTTTTGTCGTACTTGCAGATTGTCCTTCAGCCTACAGACCATGGTTTGAGCCCCTGTAAGAGCACATATCTCTGCTGAAGTGCTTTTGAGCAAAACACTGAAGCCTTGCCAACTTCAGGTCTGCTGCTCTTGTGGACCTTCTATCATTTTTGTTCCTCCCTCCCTATGCTCTCCTCTATCTCTGTCTCACTTTCATTTCCTTTCTCTCCCTGGCGGTGCAGGAACAGCAGGAGGTGTTCATGGTGCATCAAGTTTTTCCTCCCTCTGTTGTTTTTAAGTGAAACAGTTTCAATGAAAAGTATTAAGGGCGTCTTAACCTCCTTGTTTCTCTCTCTCCGTGTGTTTCTGGAAGTGTGTTGTACTGCAGCTACAGTTTGGGGAACTCATGGATTTCTATGCTGAAGCATTGCAGGCTGGGCTGAATCCTAAGCTTCTGCACATAATGAATTTCATAGTTGAAAATGTCACATGGGCACTATTCACATTTGGACAGTAAAATTACAAAGTCTGAGAAAATGTTTTACCTTCTTAAAATGGCAGAAAAAGAATAAATAATGTTTTGTTTCAGTTAATGTAAGTAAAAACGTGCATAAATTAGCACTTTTATAAGATTGTGTAGTTAAGGACAATTTTCAGAAGAAAAGGAGCAGCCAAATGCATCTCATAATTTTTAAAAGGGTACTCCAACGATTTAGCATTGCACTTCCATAAATTTTGGGGGCTCACAAGTACAGATTAAAAAGAATGAATGGTCAAAAGTGGAGCAGCAGTGGCCCACTTCTTTCAAATCTCACACCTCCAATTTGTAAAACAGGCTCACTGTTAAAAAGTTTCGAGTTTCAAGCCCAAAGCCAAGATAACCCTGATGATGTCATTGTTTTTTGGGGGGGGGGTTACTCTGCAATTTCCCTCCAGAGCCACAGAAGACATTATACAACTGTTTTTATAGGCTGAGTAGTTCTTCACGAGTAAACTGAACTTCACGCGTAAAACTGGTGGAGTGCTCCTTTAAGGACATCTAAGTTTGTGTCTCAATTGTCTTGTAGGTTTGATTGTCAACAGAACAATGTGTGAAAGCAGGAAAACACACGTTTTGTTTCTCAGGTGCAGCTCTGGAAAACGAAAAAATCACAGAGAGTGTGGGGTGGATAGAAAGTAGGTAAAACTCTAACATTGTAGGATATAATATAATTTCATTTGTTGCTGTTTTTTGGTAGTGGCCTGGCAGGCTGCACCATCTCTCTGACATACAGTGTAGTCAGGATCATGCACTGTATCTACCACATGGTGGCAGTCCAGTCACAGTTTTGACAGTCCTCTATTCCCCATCTCATACATGTTTCTGTGTGTGTGTGTGTGTGTGTGTGTGTGTGTGTGTGTGTGCTATAGTGTATAAGTGAATCAGTGTCAGTGTTCTTGGCGACCTGGGCCTCAGTGTAAACACTAGTGTGTGTGGCCCTCAGCAGGGCCCGTCACCCGACTCGTCCTGTACCTCATCAAGCTGAATGGCCCACTTTGAAGTGTTGGTGCTGGATGCTGGGACGCTTTCCCTGCTCTGTCAACAGGACGACACCGAGAGAGAGGGCCACATCCTCCCACACAGAGAGAGAGGGATTCTTTTTGTTTAGACTGGGCTGCAGACTTATGAGGTGAATCCAGTCCAATGATCGGGCCTGACATCATTCTTTTCAAGGAAGTATTTTTTCTTACATGGTCAGCAATAGTTTCCAAAAATATGCAAGTTCCTCATAGTGAGACTGTGTAATTCTACTTCTATTCAAATACTATCATAATATCCCTTTAATACATCTATAATGAGGCATATTTCATCTCTAATTGACCTTAAATACTCCTACAGTGACTTATAGCTGTGCTGTGATATTTGTATAATATCCTTTTAAAATTCCAGCTGGATTGTTTTCAGTACAACCATCTTCCAGTGCCACAAGTGATGCCCCCGAAATGCATCATGGAGGGCGCTCTTGCTCTTCCATCACAGCGTTGAGCAGAGGAGGACGCACGTTGGTGAGCGTCTAGAGAAGTAGTGGGGGTCTTTTCGGCGTTTGAAAGGAGGCAGAATAGAGCGCCAGGGAGTCCAGAGGTCCGAGTCGGGGGCCCCCTGAAACCCAGAGAGGAGGAGGAGAGAGGAGGTGCTGAAAGGGACTCGATACCGCCCCCCCCGAAAAAGCCTGGAAGAATTGCGCTCCGGTAGTGCACCCTGCCTGCCAGTCGGAGGATGGGGATTTTTTTCCCATTCATCCACGTCCCCCCTTTCCCTCCTCCTTCTCTCAAACAAGCCAGTCGGTCTGTCAATGTGCTGCGAACATTAGGGCAAGTCAAACCAGTGGGATTTTGAGGCAGAGAGACGGATAACGAATGAAGCGCTTTCCTCTGGCCGAGAAGCGACGCGTCCCGCTCTCCAAATGATGCGCTGCATCAGATAGGCGTCAATTTCCAGCGAGGACTGATGCTCACAACTCGCATCTTATTTTTTAAAATCACTTCACAAGTTTCACCTTTGTGCGACATTATTAGAGTGGAGATGCTTTTCTAGCTCTTTGGTTTGTTTCTCTCAGTTTTCTTGTGTTGTAGCTTGAATTGATTCTTGGACTTATCATCGATTTGGAGCCTGGTTTCTTTTTACATTTTCAGCGAATCCGCTGCTGAAGGATTTGCGGATTTACAACCCGTGTTCAACCTGTGTATTTTACAAAGAGGAGAATAAGGATTGCAATGCGCATTGACTAAGCCCACCGAGCATCAACATGTCTTTATGAGGATGGAGCCGTGGACACGAGTGACATCTTTTCCATTTTAAACGCTTTATCTTCACAGTTTTGGCCTGATCTCGACTGTTTCCTTCTAACAGACTGACAATATTTCTTTTCTTTGCCTGATATGTTGGGAGGTAGATCTTCTTGCTAGAAAACAAGGTAATGGGAGAGAAATCACACAGAGTCGGCACAGAGAACAAGGGAACATTGTTCGGAAAAAGACAATTAGGACGCACCGAAAGGCAACAGAAATAGCTCCTGGGTGGCGATACATTCTTTTTTACAAAATTCGATTCAGTGGAGTTATATTTGAGCTGAGGAGCACTGCTTTGGAAAAAAAGGAGGACTAATGACAAATTAATGGGAAAGTCATGGGATTGGCACTGAAATAGTACGACCGTGGACGCGCAGAAAAACCGTCGTTTTTTTGAGATCCAGACGCACGGATTGAACAAGTTTCTCCTGCACATTTCAGAGTCTGGTTTTGGTTTGATCCAGTACAATTTGACGAACTGTGGATCCATGAGGTTGTATGCAGCAGGCTTTCACTTCTCACTTTGACTGCCTCTACCTATAGCCTGATCGGCTATAGTCGCACATCCATTGTTTTGATCGTCTCCTTGCAACAGCATTGAAACCACAGAAAATATTGCCCATTTCTTTTAAATGGGGCTACATATGCTGGGTGTCAGGGTTGAAATGGCGTGTCGAGGAAGTGGGAATGGATTGGGGATCCTGCTGGTATTCTTACTGGATTTACTGGGGACAACGGCCAGCAATATGGAGCCCATCTACTGGAATTCCCTGAATGAAAGGTAAGAGCAGTGCTCACTTGCAGACCTTAAAATTTCACTGGTTGCCTCGTTGCAGGTTTGAACTTGAAGTTTTCAGCCCACGCTAGAGGGGGGGAAAAAAACCTGACTGAATAATGAGTTTAATTGCATGTTCGTGACATGCAACTTCTGCTGAGAAGAGAGGATTTAGGCAACATTTAATGAATGTAATGAAAGTAACTCTTAGTGCACTATGTGCTATTTTGCATTTTCTCCCCACAATAACACCATTCCGTCATTACTGTCTGCAGTCGAACGGGTTCAATATAAACAGTGACATTTAAATAAATGTATACACTTTGAGCTGACACAGGCTGCTCTGTTTCACAGCTGCTCTGAATTTGTCACACTCACGTTGATTATTGTGGATAATCCAGCTGTAGTTATTATTGGTAAAGTCCCTGTAAGCTCGAAAAGATAGAAGCTGTGTGTAGGATAATAAAGACGTGTGTGGAGCTCTAATTGCTGTTGCTGGATGACCTTGATTAAAGTCTAGGCCCCGATCCCCGCAGGCCTCTCGAACACCCCCCCCCCCCGTCTGCCCACTCGGCCACGCTCGTTTGCATTTTTCCCTTCCTCTGGAGAAGGTGTCAGGCATTAGCTGAGGAAATGTCATTTTAAACACCTCTCGGCCGTCCGGCCTTAACGACCGCTTTTCTCACACCTCTGCCAATTTCCCAGTGTCTGAATAGACGCCCGGTGGCGGGGAGGGAGGCCTAACAAGGCGGCTTGTGTGGGGGGTGACACCAGGCTTCAATTCTGCAAATCATGACTACATTTCAGGGGACAAACTGGAACAATGATATTTTCCAGCTTAGTAAATAGCATATGTAGGCCACCAAACTATCAGCTTGAAGGGAACACTGGTCCTGAGTAGCTCCTATTTCTTTGTAACTTTGCCTACATTGCTCACTTTATAATACAAAAAACTACAAAAGCAAATTTAGACTCATTTAGGCTTGCTTTAGGCAGCCTACCAAACCTTGCCATCCCCAGCTCACACCCATGCCAGGGGCTTTCTCAGAGACTAACAGGTTTTTAATGTGTCCATGTGCTGTAGGCTATGGCCTGCCCAGTTTCTCCCCTCTCCACAGATGTGACTGTGCGTGGGCCCCCGCTGTGGAGCCAGGCATGAAGCCCTTAATGAGGGCTTTTTGTCAGCAGTGGGTGGATTCACCCAACAGGGAGTAGAGTTGGACACGGGAGGGTAATTTTCACTGAGAAGCTAACAGCCTGGGCTTTTGAGGCCTTACAGGTGATTCCACGCCATTGTCTACTAATGGAGTTTAGTGTTAGGTGGGTGTCAGGGCTTAGAGAATGGGCCTGGCTGGCAATTAGAGGGGAGGTGGCTTTGACACCAGACTCCATATTCATTTCCACAGATTTGCTCAGTCATATTTAAAATACAAAGCCTATTGTATACTATGAAGCTTATTCATGAAGCTTACTATTCATAGTTAATCAGCTTAGTCATTCCTCCAGTTTATTTTCTTGGCCCTTTTACACACTTCCATGTACTTGTTTCTCTGTCTCTAGATGACAGGAGCAGTACTTGAGTTTCAGCTGCCTCAGGGCAAAATAGGTTTTGGCCCTGGGCTGAAATATGTTAAGAGCCCATGCTTGTCCAAATAGTGCACATCTTCCAAGGACAAAGTCCTGAGCCCACACACATCTGGTTTGTACTTCTGAAATGAGGCGAAAAGTAAGCAGAAGCAGTAGTCTGAATCAATCAGGTGCAGGAGCGCATGTATGGTTCACATCTTGTCTGTGTAGCAAATGGACTGTCACGTTGTTAACCTCTAGACCTCTGCTGGATGTACTGCTTTGAAGTTTAGACCGTCCACCTGCAGCTTCCCTCCACCTCTCCTCCCATCTTTCTTTCCACCTCTGTGAGCAATCTGCAGCTCCTTCTCTTCCTCCCCCTCTCTTCCCTTCTCTCTTTCACACCTTTCACCCTCTTATATTTTTCTTCCTCCCATGCTATTCCAATGCCTTCTTTCTGTCCCGGCTTCCTCCGCCATCCCCGCCCTTTTCTTTTCTTCCTGTCACTTTCCGCCTGTCTCTATCTCTATCTCGCTCCGCCCCCCACCCCTGCCCACCCCCCTCCTCCAGTGCAGTGACCAGACGTAGCAAATTGGAAACATGTGTCGCATCCAGCCACTAATTATAGCGCTACAGCAGCCACTGACGCACTCAAAGATGTGTTAGGAGTGACAGAGGTGAGGAGTGGTGGATACACATTTCACAGACTCTACCTGATTAATTCCTGGAATACATAATAAATAAAATGATGATGAAAGTTGCAGTAAAGTATCAAAATGCTTACGACCATCAAGTGCTGCATCCACCCTTTTATTGACTGCTCCATCAGTTGAAATTACTACGGCCCGGCAGAAAGAAAAGAGACAGAGGTGTGCAGGGAGGAATAGAAACAGAAACAGGTGCCAGGGGGTGAATGAGAAACAGAAGGAGCGGTAGAGAGAGCAGAGTGGGGGTAGAGACAGTCCTAACCCTAAGTAAATCAATACCAGTTAAGTCTCAAGTGCCAATACAGGTTCTGCTTGAGGAAGAGAGAACTGAACCAGAACGATCACCTTGGGAAGAGCTTCCCCCTCAGACATACATTATCCTTATCTCAGCATCTCCTATTATCGGCCTTACACGGGTGCCCTAATGAAAGATCGACTCTCACATTAAGGCTCAGGAGTTTGAGGGGCGGCTGAAGTGGACAGGGTGCTGGGGTGGCAGGTGACCCACACACACATGGGATCAAAGACTGTAGGTCACATTGGTGGACCCACCACACACACACACACACACACACACACACACACACACACACACACACACACACAGAGAGAGAGAAAATGAATTCAAATAGAGAGAATGTTGGCTCTTGTCACACCCCTGATCACAGCATATGGAGTTTTGTAGTTTTTGGCCCTTTTGCAAGCTTGATTTCAGTGTCTGTTCTTAAGGCCAAAACCTCTCATTCACCCCTCCCTCCGCTCACACTTTCTCTCTTCCTCTTTTTCTCTCTTTCCATGCTTTAGTAAACGGCTGTAGATTATTGTAAACGGCTGCTGAGGGTGGGCGTCTCCTTGCTCGGCACTCGCGGTGACTTGTAATACAACTATTCCCCCGAAGATCCACATTAAAATTTAATCCCCCCTTCCCGTTTCTCAATAATTCATTAATCGCCGGCTAATTGGTGCCGGATAAAAGACTAGCTAACTAGGCTAAGTGTTTCAACTACAAAAACCCAGAGAAAAGACTCCTAAAAAAAAAAAAAAAAAAAAAAAAAAACCCACTGGAAATCTTCTTGGCGAGGGCATTCTGGGAATGAACACACGGAGTGGAATAAGTGTTAGTAGGTCAAACAGGGTGTCATATCAAAGGAGCAGCATTCCAACACCCGTTTATTGATTTGTATATATTCGAAACTCCACACCTGGTTTCACCCCTGTAAAATCCAGCTGTAGGTTTCTCCTTCATGAATAATGCATTTGTGCACCAAGGCTTTTCTGGGCTGTGTGGATAAGTAAGCAGGAGCCTGGTAAGCCTACACGCATCCTTAGGCTAAATGATTAGAGAATATCAATTGGCTAGTTTTTTTTTTGTTTTTTTTTAGAAGCGAGGGAGTGTAAAAACAAGAGAAGGAATGTAGTGGAGAGAAGAAGAGAAGGAAAGAAAATGAACCATATTGCTCGAGCTGCCTGCTTGCTTTAACAGGCAGTGCCCCCCCAGCTCTCCCTCACTCTCTTTCTCTTCCTACCTCCCTCTCCCTTGGTGAAAAAGAGGAGTGTGTGTACGTTTACGAGCTGAGAGCAACAGGAGCTGTGAAAAGAGGTTTCAGCTGATGTGGCAGAATGGAAAGGCCAGAAGAAGGAGAAGGAGAAAGGCAGCCAATCCGGCAAGAGGCTAGAATCTTTTTCTTTCTTGCTTTCTTTGGGCATTGCAGGCAGGCAGATCGACACACAGGTATGCGGTCGGACTGTGAAAATACAGACATGTGAACAGACAGATCTACTGCAGCCGCACGCTCTCAACAGATGCCTGCATACATACACATAAATGAGCCTCAGGGGGCTCGACCTCCCCTCCCATCTATGCCGGACACGCGTGTAAAGAGTGTGTGGTCCTAATGTATCTCCTTTGTTGCATGTGCGAGTGAGCATGAAACACACACTGCTACAATGAGACGGCAAGCGCAGGAGGGCAGATGTGCGCACACACACATATTCGCGCACACAGGAGAGGCGAGGAAATTGGCAGGCGTCACGGACTGTTGTTTCACTCGGAATTCATTCATTATTTTATCACTCGATTATAAGTTTATTTGGCAGGGGCAGTGCACATTCATCAACATCATAACAGCTATAAAGCGGTGTTGTAAATATGCTGGGGTTAGCGAAAGAACTAATTTACTTCCCCAGTCCCTGGGGCTTTAGAAGTGACTTTGGGATTTTCGTAATTGTTAAAAGTGCTGATGATTAGGATGAAGGAGATTAAAAGCGTGTGGCTGGCTGAGCTAGTTCAGAATGTTGGAACACATGCAGAAACAAGCAACTTTCTTCCCTGGAAACATTAGCATGCACACAAACACACGCACACGTTTGTTTCACTATCCCCGTGGGGGACAGTCATTGCCTAGCCCCTAACCTTAACCATCACAACTAAATGCCTAACCTTAACCCTTACCTGAACCCTAAAAGTCTTAACCCTCAAAAAGCAGTCTCTACCCATGGGGACCTCAATTTTTGTCCCCACAGTGACACAAGTCCCCGTGGATTAGTGTGCATTCAGGTTAAAGTCCCCCCCGGGATATAAGAACATGAAACACACACACACACACACACACACACACACACACACACACACACACTTACACATTGGGCCTCTCATTAGCTTGCTTCACAGCACACCCTGGCTAAGCAGGATCATCCAATCCTCCTGGCAGCATTTGGACTGGGCCAGGGCAATCCTCCTCCCCCCGGGTGACACAGACAAGCGGACTGGTTGGATGAGAAGCCGGTATGAAAGTGTGTGTGGACTTTATAGGCCAGAGGGGTGTGCCATGTCGAGGCAACCTCTGTCGCACTGTTCATCACCTTCTCTATCCTTTCTTTTACTTACATTCCAGTCTCTTAGCTTTTAGCCCTTTCTTCTTCCTCCTCTTCTGTCATCCCTCCATCCTCCCATCTTTGCTCTTCAGTTTTGTTTAGGCTCAGTATCACGAGACTCCCAGCTCTGCTGCTGCTCTGCACATCTCCACAGCAGCGGGAGGGAGTTGACGCTGTTGTCATTTCGTGTGTGTGTGTGTGTGTGTATGTGTGTGTGTGTGGATTCTGGTTTGTCACAGAGGATGTGCTGGTATGTGTGTGTTTATGGCATGAATACTAAATTGCGTGTTAAGATCTGCTAGCTGTAAGCTGTTCTGATGTATGCCATGTGCACTTGCACTGCACAAAGTCTCCTTCTGATAGTCTTTTTTTTTTGTCTGTAATTGAGTCGTAAAGCCTCATTCTCTCAAAACAAATGAAAAAATCTGCCAATGCAATAAGATTAATCCAACCTGTTTCCAATAAAAAAATCAACTTGTAAGTATTTTCTTCAATTAAGTTGAAATTGTCTTGATTTCAGTGCAGCAACTTGTATTATTAAGATACAATCAATAATGGAAAATGATTTTCACTGGAAAACAAGTTGAAATATTCTTAGTGTTTTAGCAGATTGTCACTTTTTTGAAGAAAAGAAGATTTTAAGACAGAAATCACTTGATTAGATGGAGAGTTTTTGCAGTGTGTTTGTGTCTGTCTTTTCACACCTGCTCTCCCCTCAAGGGATTCCATTATGCATTCCTCTTTTGCATTACCCTATACACGGTTATGGAGAACTTGTAAAATGCAAAACAAAGACAAAAAACGTGTTGTCCTCTTATCTCCCAGTCACTTGCTCAGCAGCCAGAGTTCATTCCAGTTTCAGCCTTTGGGTCCCGTCATTTTCATCAGCATTGAAACTCCATCACTCCCCTTTCGCTGTCTGCCAGTGGACGTCAACACCGCGCTTTGATTGGACACTGGCCCAAAATGGTTTTGTAACTGAATTTTAAAGAGACAGGGTGTGTGTCTACACAAGAGAGACAAATGAGTGGGTTTGGTGGTGAACAGCTGTGCCTTGTCACAGCTGAAGTTTTGGCAAACATCTTTGACCGATATGAGCAAGGGGGCAGAAATAGAAGAAGTGGGTGTTGTCAGGATGAGACGAGGGAAGGTTAGGGGAGAGAGGAGGAGATCAGAGAGCTGGCAGGGTCAGAGAAGGAAACAAAAAGCATGAAAGACAGTGAGGGAAGGCGAGTTAAAAGAGAGATGGATGGTTTGGGAGCGCGGCCGGGTTTGACAGTGGTACTGGCTGATGTGACACAGCCCAGACAGGGAGAGTGACTGATGATCTATAGGTCACCACCATGACTAGCTGCTTCCTGCTCGCATACAACCGAGCCGGCCCCTCATTCCTCATTACTGACACGTCCCATAATATTTATCCCTGTGAAGTCCAGCATGAAACCTGGTAAGCTTTAAAGGAATTCATTTACTTTTGGGGCAGAATGAGCTCTTTGATCAACTTTGCGTGGAGTGAATAAGAGACTGGCAGCTGTTTCCTCTCTGTATTTACTACAATTCACGTGATAAGATGAGATGCAGCAAACACACAGTGCGCTTAAACTTCACGCACAGTATGCAGGAATCACAGAGGCAGAATTGATGCCAAAAGCCTTGTAGCAGAACAATGTGTTGATAGACTTAATTTGCCAAAAGCTAAATCAATTCCTTTAAAAGAAAGCTCTACTGTTCCACTGTATAATCAATATTTCAAGTTCATTGCACTCCAGGAAGAAGTGTTGTAATTTACATTTATTGGTGAACCCACCTTTTCTCAACCCACCTCGCCTACTTCTACTTCAGTTTTTGATTTTCTGCATTTCACAAGAGAATGTGTTGCCATCAGCTGTGTTGTGTGTAGGCGAAAAGAGGGATAATGATACAGTGAATGCAAGACACCAAGTTTCTCTGTAAGAGTCGTGCTTCTTATTCAAAAGTCAAGTTTCATTCTGGTCTATTGAGGCTACAGTCAAATAGTGTCTCTGCCTCATCTTGTTGGATTTTTGCTGTGCGATTGTTGGTGAGTCTAAGAGTCCTCGCTCTTTGATTCTACGAAACACACTCCAAAACCTGACATTCGCCAGGATGCTTTCCTTTTATTGTACTCCATTGTAGCTGAAGTGGAACACAATCTCACTAAGTCATGTCAGGAATAACAAAAATACACATTCAAACAACAAAATGGACCTAGAAATGCAAGGCACACAGCCGGTAGCTGCTTTTGTAAGTGATGAAGTGGTTACAGGTGGTGTTTTCTTTAAATATCTCATTTTACATTTATATTTTTGGCATAAGAAGCTGTTATCCAGAGATTTGCAGAAGCACACAGAGCTGCAAAAGTAAGCATACATGAATCACTCTGCCTGCAAGGAGCCTGTTAACAAAGCACAGCAACTATTCACTGCTCAAGTACAAAACAATACATGGCTTTTATTTGTGTGTGGGGTGGTTGGAGGGGGTGTGGATCCTCTGGCTGTTGCAGTAGATGTTTGGTCTCTTGTGTGGGAGATGTGGAGACCTGTTACTCCAAAGCATCTTAGCGTTAAGATAATCTTTACCCATTGACTTACAATGGGTAAGCGATGATCCTCATGCTAAGAGGCTTTGGTGGGGAACCCTGTCCTGCTCTGCCCCGCTGCAATAACAACCAGTCATCTTGAAACTTGGCTTACTAATAAACAACCACATGTATTACCCCATATGTGCACAGGCCTACTTCTCTACCTCAGATCTTTTATATTAGTCTCCATCACTAGCTCCCAGCACCTTGATTATTTTTCCAGGCTTCACGCTTTCTTCTCCTCAGATACTTGTGTGTGTGTGTGTGCATGCACATATGCATAGTTCTAATTAGGAGGTAAAAGACCGTACAGTGAGCGTAGTCCATCTGGCTTTGGCATTAGCCCATCATTTTTACAGTCTATGGGGAAACTGACCTTGGCTAGCTGTGCAGGGAAATATCATGCTCCACTTCCTGGGCTCTGCATTAAATATAATTTAAGTAGGCTTGACGTTTAAAAATGCAAGATTTAGATGGAACTGTAAGATTAAGATTAATTCTTCAAATTTGGATGCAGAAGGTTTGGGCTTCATGTGGGGTAGCTTAGCTGTTTGTAGAGATCACATACTGAGACGGAAGGTAGCATTCAACATTGAGTCTCAACATTACCCTCAGAATATTATTCAAAATTCTTTGTAAAATATGCTTATTCGCTTTCCTGCCTTAAGTTAGATGAGAAGATCAATACCACTCTCATTTCTTTGCATTGAGTATGGAGCTGAAACAGGAGGCGATTATCTTAGCTTAGCAGAAAGACTGGAAGCAGAGGGAAACAATTAGCCAGGCTCTCTCCAAAGTAAAAAAATCAGCCTATGCACACCCATAGACCTCAGTTATTAACATGTTGTATGCTATTGGTTTTATCCGGACATAAACAGCAATGTAAAAATGGTAATTTGTTTGAGTCTTTATGGTATGCTTAGCAAAGCTAATCGCCACCTGGGTCTACTTACATACACTTAGCTAGCTTAGCTATATACTTAATGTCAATGTTTCCTTACTTAGAAACTAAGATTTTACAATCAAAGTCACATTAAAGCTTCATAACATTTTGTTGATTTTCACATTTTAAAGGTAGCTTATGTAGTTTTTTTCTAAACAGCGGCCACTGTGGCCACAAGCAGCAATTACAGGGTAAATGATAAAACATAGTGTCACATTAATGCAAGCAGAGAAGATTTATAAGTTTGTCAAGTCAGCAAATTGAATCACTTACACAACAATGTCTATCTAAAGTTTGCTAGCATAAGCTAATGATTATATCAGACTAAATAAAGCTGTAGTAGCAAAACCTGTGAGTGTGTTGAAATGAGAGAGGGTGCATTTTGTTGCTAAAGAATTAAACTTTTCATTTGTAAGAGTAAGAATGTTACATAGTCTCACTGACATCAGTTGAAGGGTTACATTGCTCTCTTTGGACTGAGAAAATACAGCCTCCTGAGTTTATGAACCTCTTTCAATTAGGTTGACAACCCTGCATTGGATAAACTCAAAAATCCAGGGTCGTCAACCTAAAACAAGGCTGGTACTCCCACTTCCTGAAAAGCGGACATTTTACCAATAAAAGTATTTCAACCTGAAGCGATGATTTAAGGCCAAGTACAAAAGTAAACTAGCCGACTGCCTCCAAATGTTCTTTGCAGCATATGGAGTGCAGTGCAGTGCTTTGTTGTCTAGGACAAGTAACTCTAACAAGATCCATCTTGTATAGAAAAAGCAGTGAAGTGGACTGTTGTTGCCCCGTCCACATGCCATCATCTGATACTCCGGCACTGGCTATAATACACGCCTCAGAACTGCGTTTTTGCTCTCTTTCTCTCTCTCTTGCCTTTGTCCTCACGTCTTGCAGTCAGTGTTAACACACTAACACACCCCAGCATTCATATACACTGGCATACACACAGCCAGGCATGCATACACACAGTGGAGCGCTTGTATACACACACATACTCATGCATGCACAGATGAAAAATGTTATTGCTCTCAGGGCTGGAAAAAGTCCAAGTGGAGGGGTTACGTTTCTTCAGAGGTACACTCCCCCCCCCGCCATCAGTAGCATATCCCTCACTCCTTCCTTCCACTCCTCCTTCTCTACTCTCTCACTCTGCCTCCTTCACTTCACCCGCCTCCCTCTGCTCCCCTCGAACAAAAGACCCCCCCCAAGCGCTTCCACTGAAAGCCCTCACACACACTCAGCTCTCTGGCTTCGTAGTCTCCCACACGCACTCTTACCCCTCTCGTTGTCTGTAAAACCTGTCCACTTCTCCGCACTAATCACCCCTTCATTTCTTTTGTCTTTTCTTTCACTTTCCCTCTCATTGCCAGGCTCACCACCAGTGTAAACTTCCCTCTCTACATATCCAAGCTGTTATCATGTTACAGCTAGTTGGCAGACAGTAAAATATATTCCCTTTTTTTTTTTTTTTACTTTCTCTCATCATTTTCTCTTTTTTTCCCCCAGTCTGGTCCTTTTGGTCTCTCTTCTTCTTTGTGGGTGGTTTCTGAAGTGTAGTCTCTGTTTCTCCTCATTCGCTCATCACCGTCAAGCAGTAAATAGGTCCTCTGTAGTGAAGACAGGATGAATAATCATGATTGCCTGTTACTGCCGTGTCAAAGTAATTTGGGAGTGACTGTGAACCAGAGCTCGGCCTGCACACACACACACACACACGTACATTCATGAGCAGATGTACCACTCCCTCAACATTCTCTGGAAATCAGGAAGCCATTCCCTCATTAGCTATCCCATCTTCCAACCTCCCCTTCCAAAAATCTTTCTTTCTTTCTTATTCTTTATCAGTCTTGCTCTCCATTGGAGTGCAGCTGTATTGCAGGTCCCCAGCCACAGGAGGGGGAAAAAACAGATGGAGTGCCCTCCTTTCTTCCTTTCTTTCATCCTTCCTTTCTTTCTTCCCTCTCTCCCTCCTTCCCCACAAAGAAAATCAAGCCAGAAGAATGCTGGTGCACGGGGGGCAAAGGGGGAGATGGGACAAAAGCCTTCCTTTTCGACAGTCTTTCTCTTTTTTTTTCAGTTGATGGATGGGTGGCACGACTGTGGGTCACTGTGCCGAACATGTGCAGTCCTGTACCTTGTGTGTGTGGATGTGCGTGCATGCATATTTGCGTGTGACGCTTATTTCCGTTACGTGGCGCTGATAACTCTGGCTGTATGGTCTTGGGTTTTGAAAAGTATGTGTGTCTGTCCTTGCTAGCTAACACACACAGCTGCTGTGGTGTTTGTATTTGGTTCCCCATTTTGTGTGTTTCAGTAAAGCCACTGGTCCCAGTTAGGCCTAGCCCATCTGGAGCCTTAGTCCTGGGTGGCCGTTATATATGTGTGTGGCATGTGTGTACACAGCTGAGCACTGCAACACGTCCAGTCTTTGAGGTGTGTATTCTGGCACTTGTTTAATCATACACACATTATCTTGATTTCTCAAAGCCTTAGCATAGCTCCTTCAGAGCGCCCAAACAATGCCGCTATCGTCCGTAAGTGCTCTAATTTAACTGTATTTTTATGTTATCTCCTTTTAATCAAAACCTTTGCTTTCTCCTCATGTTTCCTCTTAAATGTAATCACTCTTGTGATGGACGAGCTAACTCTATTATGGTGGTACTTAGCTAGAACAAAAGAATTCACTCAAGGTCTTGTTTAAGTGCTTCTGTACCCTCATGATGCCCGTGCATGCTGAATAGAGCGAGTTTTATATGTGTGTGTGTGTGTGTGTGTGTGTGTGTATCTGCTTGTGTGCAAGTGTGATTGTGTGGATGTCAGGCATGCGTCATGCGTGGGTGCGTGTGCTTGTGTACATGCCCTGCGTGGGTTTGTGTGTGTGTGCCCCCCCCCCCATGCCCCTCCATCACCGCATTAAGCATTATTTGCAAAACTACACAATCATATGAGACAAAGCAAGGTTTCTGGGCGAGCATGAAAAGAGAGTGTGAAAACAACTGGCCTGTACCACTTGACCCTATCGGGGGGGACGAGGTGGTGACGAGGTGGTGTGTGTAGGGTGGGGGGAGTTGTAAGCCAGGGGGGAGATAATCCCTCCAGTCATGGCGGCCCCGTGTGCTTGGGCTCTAACGTGGCGCGCTGAGCTGTCAATCACTCAACAAAGCTGTCTGTAAGGGGATTATGAACCCACGGACCCTCCCTCCTCTCCCTCACCCCTCTCTTATTCTCCTCCCATTGCCTTTTCCCCTCTCTTCTTCTCTCCATCCATTTTCCCCTCTTTCTCCCAGGCCATCTCTTGCATCCCGCCCCTGTTTTCCACCTTCAAACCTGCCTGTCAGTCCCCTTGTCCACTGTCCTCTCACAACAAAGTGCGTCTTTCTCCCAGCACACATTTTGCTTTGCTGTCTGAAGCTTAGTTTATCTTCAGCTTTCCATCCGTCCTCCCTCTGTCCTCCGTAAGCCCTGTTTCTCTCTCTCTAAAGCCTTTCTCGCTCTTTCTCTATCTCTTCGTCCCACCCGTGCGTTATGTCTCACCTAGACAAGAGACAGGTGTTTGTGTGTGTGTGTGTTTTTAGGAGGTGACAGGTGTCCCATGCTCAGACTGAGGAAGTCGGCCCTGCACCTACACACAAAAGAAAGAACTAGAACAAGGGGAGGTGAGCACAAGTGCCATCAGCTCGTTCTCATGCTATCAAATGACCGTCACAATCATGTACAATTGTTCTTCATTTATGTATTCTGCCTGTTTACGTGGAGACAAATCTACTCCACAAGGTAAATATGGCAAGGAAACATTGTACATGTTCCAAAAGTTGCCTATTTGAATGCAGAATTTGATACACCTACTTAACTTTCTGTCCTTTTTGTGGCCTGTACACCCTCAAAACACACATGCACCAAGCAGTCGTCTGGCTAAATGTCACCACTCCTGTAAATGTGATGAATAGCTCGCAGTCCTATCTTATCTCTCTGTCCTTAACCATGCTGTTTTCAACCCAACCACCGCTTCCATTGGCTCCTGCAGGTGGTGACGGAAGCCCCTCCTCCCGCAGTCACCTTCCATTAATTCCCCGTTTTTCCTCATCGACTATCTCTCCATCTATCTGTCTGTTAAATGTCTGTTTAGTTTAAACGTCTGTCAGTGCTCAAACGGGCTTTCACTCCTCACCTCCTTTAACCGGTTCGCCTACCTGTGGTCCTGCTTTATCTCTCGCTGTCTCCTTTTGTTTTTAACTTCACTCTCTATTTTGCATGCACTATCTCTCTGTCTGTTTCTCTGCTCACTGATAAGATGACCAGTTTGGCCAGTAGGTCAACCTTAACTGGTTAATCTGCCTCAATCCCATGAATAATCTCACTGCTTTAATCCAACATCCAGCAGCCAGCCCTGCATGGGAGACATGAAGATTTGTCTTTCTGTTTGTAAGAGATTGAAGGGTCAAGGTTTTCACAGTTTCACAGCAACTTTTAATTAAAGTTCTGTTTCATTTCATGTTTGTGTTAATGGTTTTTAGGTAGATTGTTACTTTTGTTAAAGGTTTAGTTTTTTGTCTCTCTAAATGTAAGTTTTTTAGTATTTTCTTTGGGATCAGTTATTTAAGGATTCTCTCTGTATTTTGGCAAAAGAAATAGTATTTTTATAATTGTATTTAATTTCTTCATGGGCAAAAGTCTTTTTAGATTTGATTTTGACTTTTTTTTCTAGCATAATTTTAATCTCATTTCAGTTTATCCAGAAATGTTTTTCATGGCTAGATTTAGACTTCTTGTTAACAATAGTAACCCTGAAGCAGACTATGATGCAAAGAGGCTTCAATTAAAAAAAAACTGATGGAGAGATGCTGAGATTTAACAACCATTCATTTCACCATTAAGAGAGCGAGATTCGACAACGACGAAGAAGGAAAGTGAGGGAGAGGGGCAAAAAGCAAGAGAGTGAGAGACTTAATGTGGGTGACAGGGTTGTTATCTGGCAGGCGGCTGATGGTTTTAACAGCTGTATTATCTTGTGTATCTTATATTGGATTAAGCTTCATTCTCTTACGTGCGTCATACTCTGATTGACGCTGTGATTAAAGACATCCACTGGCAGAGATGCAGAGACAGAGGGAGAGAGAGAAATGAGACAGAAGGGTGAGGAAGGGAGAGGGAAAAGGGGAAAAAAGAGAATGAGGAGCAGTGCTTGAACTGGGTCAGAACCCTCTGATATGGAGTACTGGCTTGAGTACCATTACTTATCAGTCAGTACCACCACTTTTTAATGGATGAACGTAGTTACTCATAGTGCTGTTATTGTAATGCCGTTTTTCGATATGGGTGGGGAAACTTGCACCGAGCTGAGACGTAAACAACTGCGACCATTTGCTGGCACGGTATGAGTATTTTTCTCCTGAACAACATAACAAGGTGAAAAAAAAAAAAAAGTTCACCTTGATAACATGAGGTGTGCCGGTTCACACAAACTGCCATATTGCATGTTGTCTGCAGCTCAACAGCTCTCTGTTTCTCCTTGTACTGTTCCTCCCTACAATATTGAAAACTGATCTGCTGACCAAATAGTGCTGAATATGTCCATATCTTGTTGTGTAGATCTTGCATGGTTGAGAGGTGGTTGAATCCACCGTTAAACCTTTTAATGTGAAGCAGCAGCAGGAAAGTTCAGTTTGCATTAGCAGTAACTTAACACAGCTCTGATACGGATGTAAATTTCTGCTTTAGTCACCAGGACAGCCACACATGTGCTGAGCCATCAATTTAGCGCAAGACACAGTTTGTTTGAGGGGGAGAATGTCACAGTTTGGCTGTGGTCAGCCATGCTACCAAGCAGGACCACAACAGCATGGCTGCCCCCCTTTGTAGTAGGCCGTAGTGGAAATGCACGTGTTCATGGCTTCATTTATTACGCATAATTCGCGCACACAAACGATGCATGTGCATGCTATTCAGGCAGCTGGTTCAAGCGCTGATGAAGGGCAAAGACAGAGGAGAGATGAAGGAAGAGAGAGAGAGGGAAGGGGGGGGTGCAAAGGAGGAAAATAGAGGGAGGAAAGAGGGTTAAGAATAAAGAAGAAGAAGAAGAAGAAGAAAGGTAAAAGATGAGAATGTGTCATATCTCTTATTAGAAACTGTGACTCTGATCTATTTGGTCTCATCTCACACCTCTCCCTTTGCACGTCCCTTTCTCTCTCACGTCTTTTCTTACCCATGCTCTCTCCCCCACTTTCTCCCTATGTCTCTCTCCCATCCTCTCCATTTCTTTCCCTCTCGCCCTCCGCTTTCCCTTTGTCGCACTTGTATCTATCTCTCGCTATTTCTCACTCTTTCTGTCTTTCATACCCTGCAGTCTCTCACCAGCAAAAAACTTCTCATGCTCAGTTTGGTGTGCAGCCTGTCAAGCTTGCTTTGAATACACACACACACACACACACACACACACACACACACACACCCGCATATACTCCTATAACTCTAGCATACAGCCAAGGGAATAATAGAATCAAGGAATACTCTGAGATAAAGCGGAGAAGGGGGGAGAATAAAAGGATAAAGCAGACTGTGAGGGATAGAGAGCTTCATATTATTAATTTAGCTGGAGAAAGAGAAAGAGAGGGAATTTCTTTCAATCCCCCCCCCCTACACCGCTGCTTCCATAGAGCTCTATAGTGGCACACAATGGAGAGATTGGAGCAGGAGGGGGGAGAAACACAGAGGTAGAGATAATCCATCCTGCTGTATAAACCATGGAGTTAACTGTTTCATAGCACCAGCTTGGCCTGCTTTTTATCATCATGCCTCTTGATCTAATTTCTGTCTATCTTTTCCTTGCTATCTTTCATTTACTTTAACTCTATCTTTTTTCTTCTTCTCCCTCTTCATCTCCAACCTTGCATCCCTCCCATAGCTCTTCCATCTACCTCTCTGTGGGCTCTCTCCCTAATCCTCCAATACTTCTTCCAGACCTATAGACTAGAATAAACCTGCCCACACCCAGCCAAGCATGTGCACACACACCCACACACACACACACACACACACACGGCTCTTTGTGTCCTATATGCATGCATCACATGCCAGTGTATGATTTCAGTGTGTGGTTGAGAGTGTATGTTTGCAGTTGGCAGCCCACTTGCTCGTCGAATTTGGCAGAATATCTCCTCATCTGGCACAGGAAGAAGGGAGGGCGTCCCATAGCGAGGGATTACACCGACTTACACACACACACACACACACACACACACACATTTATTGGCACATATTTGCACGTTAAGAAATGCAAAGCCCCACACTTTCAGCCACACACGAGCTTATTTGGGGTGGCTTGCTCATTCAGACGCTAGGATATCAGTTTCTCTAAATTTATTAGCAAGTATTATGAGCTGAAAAAGTTTCAAGAGAAGTTCGGTCCTTCAAAAAGAAAATATGAACCCACAAAAGGTGCTGCACATCACTCCTTGAGGCTTAATATGTTGAAAAAAGAGTAAATATTTTTTATCCACATGCAGAGAAAAGTCGACACTTCTTTATGTTGCTATAAACCGAGCTGTCTCGGCAGGATGTGTCTGGTGTTGTGAAGGAGCTTTCTAGCCTCCCTGCCCAACAAGAAGTGAAATGCCAATGAAAGGCATTTCTGTAATGGGCCTGCTGACAGTGCAGCAGCTACAGGCACTGGGAGGAAATAGTCTCCAGAAGCCTGTTACTGTAAAGTGTTTCTTTGTCTCCCAAGAGAGATGGAGAGAGCTGGTGGGAGGAGGGGGGAGAGCTAGACCCAGCCCTTTGTATGAACCTGATTGATAGGTATGTCTGACCTTTAGCACCTTTTTGAGAAATCAAAAAGTCATTCTCTCACCTTATATTTAGTCCCCTCTGTATCTGCTTCACACACACACTCTTTCAGACAGGTCCTGGGTGGAAACCTAATTCTGTCTTTTCTTTCTCCCCTTTTCAAAAACCTCCCAATTACAGCCACTCCATTTTCCACCTCCCTTCCTCTCTCCTTCTCCCCCTCCCTCCTTTCTTAACGAGCAATCTCGTTAATGTCAGAGCGCCTCTTTCGCTCTCTCCTTCTTTCTCTCATTCAGGCTTGTGGCCCATAGAGGGAAAGAGAGAGTGAGAGAGAGATATGAAGAAGTAAAGATAGAGAAATCAGAGCTCAGCTGAAAGAACAAGTGCTGGATGAGAGAGGTTGAGGGAAGGCAGGGTGTGGGCAGAGAGAAGCCAGAGCCTCCATAATAATGGCCGGACAAGTGTGTGAGATTACTGCCCTGGTTTCAGGGGGGACATAATTATATGCTGCACAGGCTGTCAGGAAGAATGAGATGAGGGGGGCTGTATTTAGTGATGCACCAGTGAGAGATTGGTGAGGCGGGGGCGATGACTAAATCTGCACCACAGCCTGGGCGGCTCCAGACCTGTGTGTGTGTGTGTGTGTGTGTGTGTGTGTGTGTGTATGTTCACGGGATGAGTAATGTTAAGCCATTGAAAGCTGTAAATTATTCAGAGGCTTCATGCATAGAAACATTATAATTCCATGTCTGAGTGTGAATTACCCTCCGTTTTAGCCCCCGGCACATATCTCACTCTAGCCTCAAGGCCTCATGGGAGATTAAAGTGAGTAAATACTATGGAAGCAGGACCAGCATATAAACCACATGGAGTGGCCAGATATCCCAGCAGGATGTGGCACAACAACTGTACTCCGAATGGAGTCGGTTTGAATCCAACTCACTGCTTGTTATCTCTGTCTGCTCCCTATGTGCTCTAACCAAGAAGAAATGACCAAATTAAAATCAGGCCCTTCTGGTGATTGGTGTCGGGTGGTTAAAGCCTGCACTTCCCGCAGAGTAAAGGCTGGAGAGGTTTCCAATTCATCCAGTTCAATTACTGCATTGTCTACACACTGGGATGTTATTTACTGTCCGTCCCTCTCCTCATATCTTCCTTATTTGGACTCCTTTAATTTTTGTATCTATCATTGGTAATACCAGAAACCACAAATTGTTGAAGAAAATAGGTATAAATATCTGTGTAATATCAGTGGCGAGACATTTTGGCAACATTTTAGTTTTCCAGTGCATAAACCTCAGGATGCAAACACAACTAGAGCTTATGTACACTGCAAAGATCCAGATACACATGGGAGGCATGTGAATGAGCCATGCTACATGGTGAATTGACAGAACATTGCATCACAACACTTTTAATAAAGAGGGTTCTCTCAATACAATGGAGGTGAAAATTGCAACAGACCTCACTGTGGAGAGTTTCAGACAGTTTAAATATTCCCATTAAAAAAGTGTAGACAGTTAATTCTGTGGATTATCTATTCAGCTCCATTGTATTGGGCACTGATTCTGAAGAGATGATGAATTTTACATGCTTTTTTAAAATGCTGTGAGCATCACAAATTCATTTCCAAAAGTTCATCTCCTTGAGGCATGAAGCTCTACAACACAATACAACCCCAAATAATGAATATACATTGCCTCATATATGTGGTCTGTGTTGATAAGAAAACTTTGTATTAATTGAATTTTCTAGACACAGAAAATCCTGTCCATACAGTAATTTATGGTACAATAAAATGTTAGTTTAATTGTTAATTAGAGGCCACACCTGTATATGGGAACACATCCATGTGCACAATAATGCCCTACTGCAAATACTGTGAGACGTAAGCAGCAAAACAGAAAAACCCCTGTAATAATAAACTTGATATAACAGAAAAATAGTTTTGACTTTCCAGAGTAAACAGATCAGACTTTTACTTACAGTTAAATTAAAATGTCCCTACTGCGCTGATGGAGCTCAGGACTGGGAAGGACGGCCGCTATGTAACAAATGATTTGACTGTGGCCTATAAACTCTGTGTGACAGCTTACCTGTCTGAAGTGTAGAAAAGTACAGAATGTCATTTGCTGTTAGATCCTGACTGAGCCTGTCTGTGTCCGGGGATAATCAATGATTATGAATAATGAAAGAAGTTACCGCTGTTGTGCCACGTGCGTAAATGAGCACAGCAACTCTCTTGCTTTGGAGACACTCATATCGATCTTTCTGCTGTACATTTATTTAATTAATTCAGAGGAAAGAATCTTCAACTTCAGTGGGCCTATTAATGTTGTGGTGGCCATGAACATGCTGATGTCACAATAGTGCTTCAAGCTGGAACAATAATAAAACACATCATCTCCTGTCTCATAATTGTCTGAAAAACACCGTGCCTCTTTTGGGAAGCAGTTTATACACCAGCAGAGCAGGGCTATTTAAAAGTGGATGATGCAACGCCGCTAAAAAGCTACGACAGATTTCTCTGTTTTGGACTCTGGCAGCTCTATGAAGAACAGTTTTTGTAAAGGTCAACAGTACAAACTTGTGTGTCACCAAAGTTGAACTCACAAAAGATTCATATGGTTTTACTTCCCCCTTACAAGTGAATTTTACATTTTTTTTAAAATGCTGATGATGCATTCAGTATCATAGCAGCACAGCAAATTGTATGCTTATTAAGTCAGCTGTAAATTGGGGAAAAACGGTTGGTGGTGGATTTCTAGGTTTTTCATTCAGCCTATACTGTACTTTTGTAATGTTAGCCCTACTGTGTTCACCTGCTGATAGTGACAAATACATTTTCATGGCCATCCATCAGGGGCTGTCTGAATACATTCTGGGAACTGGACTGGAGAGTGGTCCTTTAATCTGCAGCTGGTGGTTCATCTTTTTGCCCTCCTCCAACTATATTGTCACATTAAAGCTTTTTCTCACACGTCTGTTTTCTCCTCGCAGCTGACAGGAGCTGAAGTTTGGGAGAAGCAGGGCTGGAGTTGGTTTGTAGGGTGTGTATGTGTGGGTTGAGGAGTGTTGGGTGTGAGTGGGAGGTGAACTAGCATGCAGCATTAGTTCTGCTTGAGCTGATGTGTTAATTAGCCAGCCGGGTGCATAGATAATTAATGAGAATCATGATTAATGACTGTACAGTATGCATGGCTGAGGCGGAACGCAACTCACTGATAAGGCGGAAGGAGGAGGAGGATCACTGGCTATTCACCCTCTGCTGAGTGCCTGTGGTGTGTACGTGTGTGTCTCTGTGCAACATGTTTTCCCGTAAGTGTTTGCACATGTGAGTTTGTGTATCTGACCGATGTGTGTGTGTGTGTTGCCAGGCATGGGCGTTGATGCCAGTATGAGTTAGCAGGCCTGGCAGTCGGTAGACCTAATAACAGACTGCAGCAGGTCAGGGGGGCATTTAACACTTCTAAACACACTGTCAGAGCTGCCCACCGATGCCAGATCAGAAGGAAGACCTCACATACAGATCAACAGTGGAGTGAAGGACAACAAAATTGATCTGTTGTTGTTTTACATTCTTAGTTTTTTATTTTTTTTACACTTTTACACTGCAAAAAATCTCCTTATCAAGTCACTTTTGTCTGTAATCAAGTCCTTAACCATTGAAAGCAGCAGTGCAGCAAGATTATTTCAAATGGTTTCCAATAAAAATCAAATTGTTTCGCCAGTTTAGACACAAATTAGTTAATGAAATTGATATTTTTTGGCAGTAGAAGTATATTTTTCCCAAAAACTTAATTAAAAATTAAGAAAAGCTACATTTTTTTAGACTGTTTGAATTGGAAATTTTAATTCCATGGGTAAATTCCATATGCTGATAAAGATAATGATCAAACGCTTCTGAACAGCTACTGAATGGACCTTGTGGTGAGATTATTTTGTCGAAAGAAAGATTGATGCTTTGAAGTAAAAAGGGTTATCCATAGCCCTACTGACTATCAGTCTTGTTCAAATTCTAATATATGTTTCTGAAACTTTTTGTTGATTATTTGAGCAGTCAAACAGAAAATGAATATGCAGCAATTTTGATATGGAATGAATCCTTAAGTAATTAATTATCAAGGAAAACAACATTTGCTGATTTCAGCCTCTCAAATTTGAGGATTTACTACTTTTTGCCATTTTATATCACTGTAAATGTATTATCTTTGGGTTTTGGACTGTTGGTTGGTTGAAACGAGCAATCTGAAGACATCATCTTGTTTAAATGAAATTGTAATGGGCATTTTTTGACATTTTATAGACTAGATGTTAATCAGCAATGAATAATTCTCAGTTGCAGCCCTACTAATATAGTATCATAAAATATCTGTGGAGCAACATTGAGTCCTTGTGGTTAGAGAAACTATCCTTGATGTGGTGATCCCAGGTTGGCGAGGCCATAGGACAATTTCACACTGAGGAGATATAAAATATTACATTATTTAAGCCGATAGCATAAATTGAGATTGCATATTTAGCAATTTTTTTATCTTATCCCTGCCAGTGCGAGGTCAGCATAGATGACTAAATGAAATTAATTTAGAGTTAAACTCTGCCAAGATAACATTCTTCTGGTTCTTATTGAGTTTAGAGACTGAACTGAGTTGATCTTATAGATCAGTGAGTGGAGCATGGCACCAGCACAGGGTTGAGTTTCCAGCTGTGCTACATTAAGTATGGTTAATAAGATAAATGTGTATTTGGCAGATAGAAGTATCCACTAAATGGCAAACATGACAGTCTGAGATGAGAAAGAATGCACAGAACAAACTAAAACTCAAGCCACAACTCCAAATGGCGCCCAGTGTTTATCTGCAATTTGTTCGCTATGAATACTAACTCGGCAGTGACATCGCCGCCCGTGGCAAGGGGTGGTTTGACCGCTGACCGCACGCACAATTGAGGCCTTGACCCCTCATTGGTGCAACCTGCAACTTATGATACTATCTCACCCAATGAGACCGAGGCTTGGGAACAAGCTGGGAGGGGGGTTAGAGGGGTGACATACCACTGCTCGCCCTGGATGTGTGTGTGTGTGTGTGTGTGTGTGTTTGTGTTAATCTGCTTTGTCTGGCAGGATGCACCATCAGCACTCAAGCATGACCCTTAACCTCTAACCTCAAATAAGGCAGGATGGGGTGTGGAGGTCCCCCCGCACTCCCCAACACCCATTAAGAGAGCTATTTAGAGCCATGGCATGCAGAGGGAGAGAAAACTATGTTCAAGGGTGTTTGTGTATCCGTGGCATTGAGAGAGAGAGATTTGGGGGGGGGGAGTGAGATTGAGCAGGACAGACATGAGAAGCGAGTGAAGAGGAAGAGACATGAAGAACAGTGTGTAGTGTACTTTCTTGTCCTCTCTCTCTGATGAGGAGACAAATAGCTATTGTCATCCAAGAGATGCTGGAAAAAGCAGCTCGCGCTCACGCTCCCTTTGTCTTCCGGCTCTGTGTTTGAGAAGGGATGACAAAGGCCATTTTCATGCTCTGCGTCTGTCTCTGTCACCTCCTCCTCCTCTGTCTCTCCTCTCACTTTTAAACCTCTGTCCTGCAGGCTGCCCTCCTCTCCTTTCTTCCCTCTTTCTCTCACACTGAGCCTGCCATCTCTTTAGTCATGCCTTTAGCCTATTCCTTTCTTTTTCACTTTCCCCTGCCATGTCGCCGCGTCCTTGCCTTCAACCCTTCCCTACCTCATCTCCCCCACCGTCCACCCCTCTTTCCCCTCCCTTTGCCCCCATTCGTCCTTTCACCTGCCACACTCCTCTGCCGGGGGTCGGCCTAATTATTCCTCGCTCATCTTTTTTTCCATCTCTCCCTTCATTTTCTCCCCTATGACTCCCTGACACACACACACCTGTAACTCAGCATGACATCTCACAGTCTTTCATCTATCCCTCCTTCTGTTCATTACTCTCACCTCCCTGTTCTGCATCTCTGTTTTACCTCACCCCCCCAAACAAAATTTCAGCCTATTTTTCACTCTTGCACAAACTTACGTAAGTACTGAGCTCTCCATGTTTTTCTCTAATTCCGCGTTTGCTCTCTTTTCCTGTTCTTGTTCTGTTTTTCCTCTCCGTATCTGATGTTGCACCTGTCTATGCGCCTGCTGCCTCTCTTTCTCGCCATCTTCCTCTCACTTTTAGCTGTCAATCAGCAAGTCACTGAGGTTTCTTTTTTTTTTGCCAAGAACATAAACATGCACCCAATTTGAACCAGTTGCACTCAATCCAATTTCTCTCTTTGAAGAAAGGAGAGTGTTGCAATCCAGAGATTTGGGTGGCTGTAGAGGGAGATGTTCATGGAAAAGCAGATAGGAGGAAAACTATTTCTCTTTCCTTCTCTTTCTCATTCTTTCCCTCTCTTATTGTCAGCCAGTGGTCTCTCTGGAGTTCCCCCGAAACAAAGGGAGGAATAAAACAGTATTTTTAGACCCTTTCATTTTTCATTATCATAATGATTTGGGCTTTGTAGAATCTTTTCATGTATATTTGACTGTGTGTGTGTTTGTGCTTGTGTGTGCTCAACAGGGTGTGCAGGGCGTTTCTTTTGCTGCACTGCCGCTCTCCCCACTCGGGAGCCCAGAGGTTGAAAAAGAGCACACACACACACACACACACCCTGCAAATCAGTCGTACTCATCCCCAGCCGTGCCTCCTGTCTATTTATTCCTCGATTCATCCGATTCTTTATTTATTTTACACGCTGCTTCCTAATGCAAATAGGTTTGTCTGCTCCCTGCCGAACTGTGGGAGCAGCATGGGACCCAGAGTGTGTGTGTTTCTGTGTGTGTGCGCGCAAGTGAGTAAGTGAATCCGTGTGCATGTGGGAGGCTGGGTGAGAGTTTATATGTGTGTGTGTTTGTGTGTGTGTGTGTGTGTCTGTGGGACCCAGTGAGTAATCGAGCCAAAGTCCTTATCTGTCACCAGAGAGCTGCCTGGCTCTCTCTCAGCTGTCAATCATCCAGCCCTAGAGACAAACACTCTGCTTCAAACACTGAGAGGCAGAGAGAGAGAGAGAGAGGATGAGGGATGTATGAGGTAAAAAAAGAGCAGGAGGGAGGTGGGGAAAGAAGGAGCAGGGAAGAGAAGGAGGGATAAGAAAAAGATGGAAAGAAAGAGGAGTGCAGCGAGGGGAGGCAGGTGTGGAGGGACAGGAGGAAAGTGAAGGACAAAAGGATAGAAGTTGTGATAAAAGTGAGGGAGAAGGAGGGAGGGGAGGGGAGGAGGTGTTATTTCAACACCTCTGTTGTGTGTTCTTCAGGCCCCGCAGGTAAACGGGGAATGGAACTTTAAAACACTTCACCTGCATGAATTAGACAGGCCCCTTGAAAATACCCGGGCGACTTTTGAAAAAGCCACTCTTTAAAAAATAAAGTGGGAGAGAAGTGGCGAGGTACGCGCGCGGACGTGCTCAAGCACACACCCACACACAGCCATGCACTCTCACACTCGCACATATTCAGACACACACACATTCTGGCAAAGCTATCAGCACTGAAATATTGGCATGACACACTTCAATATCCTGACGGGAGTGAATAGGATTTTTGATGACCTGGAGGCTTTCTCTTTCAGCATGTTTGTGTGCGGGCATGTGTGTGTGTGCATGTGATTGCGCTTATGTGTGTCTGTTTGCAATTGAGGCAGCCGTCAGCTAGCCCTAGACCCTGTCTGTCCTACTTTCATGGATGCATCCCTCCCTCCCTGACTGCTCGGACGGGCTAACTGTTGATTTTACCGCGGGGCTCCACAACCCCTGGGTCGAGCAGGGACTGCCGCTCCAGCACTTTCCCCTAAGCCCTTAAAGCTTCCTTCAGTCGAGAATGGGAGGAGGTGTTCGGATGGGTGGGGGGCTGGAGAGCCAAAGAGGAGGGGAAAAAAAGAGAGGGAGCAGCAAAGGGTTTGAGCCCCAAATCGCTTCAAGATGCGTTCCACTGGAGTCGGAGTAGCTGAGAGTCTGGGAGTCGGGTAGCGGTGCTCGGAGCCTGTGGGGAAACCGAATGGAAGCCAGGTTCCCATTTCGAATGGTGGATTAAGCACTGCTGCTGACACACAAGGCCCCTGTTGGGATACACACAGCAAACACACATATCCTCGCACTTATATCCTGATGAAGTCCTTCTTTGGAGTATAAGTATAACTTATCCGTAACCTAAACATATAGCTATTTTTTTAAAATTTGATTTGTAAACTTAAGATTTAACAATAAAAAAATGAGGATGGAACAAAACAACCCCAACTTACAAAAACGTTGTCACCACCGTCATTCCTGTACAGTAGATATAAAACTTGTGCCAGGACACGGTTAGCATAGCTTAGCATAAAGGCCAAAGATAAAAAAAATTGCATACCAGCCACCCTAAAACAGCAATATTCTATTTTTTTTTTATTGTTATCAACAACCCCCCCAAACAAAACCTGATATCTTATTCCTCTGTGCCATAGACCTCCATTGTTGTCCAAAATCTATCAATCAATGAGCCACACTATTGAGCTGAGTGACATGTTCCTTCATTAAGGTGTGTTCAGACCAAATGCGAACCAAATTTTTCAAGCGGTACGATTACATACAAAGTCAATGCAGAGACGCGAATACGTGTCCGCGTGAGTTGAAAATGTTTCAAAAGCCTATCAGTGTTGAGATTCTCCTGACGTCACAGAGAATCACAAATGGAGGACAAACTTATTGTTGCCGTCTGTTGACACCTGGGGGTCTATGATTCAACGTCTTTACTGTACAGAGACAGAACAGCGCGAGTAATGCAAGGAAAAAATTTGCTTTGCGTTTGGTCTGAACACAAATTTATGATGCTCATTGACATTAGTTTATTTTTAGTCAGTCCCACATATACTGTTTTGCTACCTGAAATACTCACTAGAGCACCAAATTTGTATTAATCCGCAGCTGAAAATTGTCCTCAACAAATGCACTGTTTACTCCTATTTGAGTAACGTTTGCTAAAAACTACAGTGCTCAGCTACACTAGGAAACTATTTAGCCTTTTAAAAAAATAAAAACTATATACATGTGAACTTGGAGCTGAGTTGAGTGTAGGGGAGTTGGAACCTTTTAGTTGGAAAGACAGACTACACATTGTTTGTTTTGGTCTTAATAAACATGGATACACTACTTGGATGCTCTTTCGCTCACGCACTCAGCGGCTTGGTAAAAAAAGAAAAAGATAAGTCCCAGGAGCCCAACATTCTTGGTGTCCCCTAGGGGCCCCCTATGGATTACATTGCTCTTATGACACTGTGGCCTGACTGAGCTTAAGTTGAGTCGCCTTTAGCTAAAGTTTCAGACTCCCTGCACCCCGTGGCCTCTCCGGAACAAAGTTGAGCCTCCACACACACACACACACACACAACTGGCCCTCCCAGGTCACAGATGGGGAGAGGGGACCCTCCGGAGAACACCTACATGCATGGATGCATGTTGACGCCCTTAAATACACACACACACACACACACACATACAGGGAGCTTTGGAAATGCAGGTGACCCACACTGTGGCAGGTCAGCGTCTCACCTCACTCCTTCACTCCCAAAGGGACGACTCTTGGATGGTTCTCTTTCTCTGTGTGTGTGTGTGTGTGTGTGTGTGTGTGTGTGTGTGTGTGTGTGCGAAGCATAGAGAATGAGAACGAGAGCCACTGCATGCATTATAACCTTCATTCCTCCAGAGCCCTGGGTGACCTAATTAAATTAGTGAGGTGGTTGAAGTGAATGAGTCTAGGCTCAAAGACTTTTCACACACCGGGCATAAACACCAGCTGCCACTATCCATGTATGTGTGTGTATATATGTGTATATAAGTGTGTTTTAGGGGGTCTGTAGCATGTGTTTGTGTGTGAGTGTGTCTCAAGGGTCTCCTTCAGCCTCTGTTGAGGGGTTCACATGCATAGGTATCCATTTGTGAACTGGGGGGGCCCTCTCTTCCTCTCTCTTTCTCTCACACACACACACACAGGGCTGTCAGGACCCACAGCGCTCTATCACCACACACCTCCACTAGACCACCTTAATGGGACCAATCCAGACTGCCGCAAATCATCCAGAGTACATGCTGAAAACGAGCAAAGAGAGGGGGAGGGCATGTGAGAGGAAAAGAGACACAGGAGCAGGAAGAAATAGTGGTTAGAGACGGTTTAGGAGTGAGGACAGCAAAAAGAAATGGGGAATACTGCAGCTATGAGCAAGGACGTCAAAAGTATGATTTTAGGTTTGTATGATCCCCCAGAGGAATGGTTCGGTTTCATTGGGGAACAATTTCTTCAGTTTGGACACAAAATGTCTCCACTGCGGCTTTATGGCTGCCGGTTAGTGGATTTCATCATGTTTATTTTCAGACAGAAGCATGAAATACTGCCAACATTAACTGGCACTGTTAAACTACAAAATATTCAAGGAGAAAAACAATATGCCACAATTTAGCCTTAAACAGTTCCAGACAGGGGGAACACAACAGACCAACAATTTTAATAATCGATTAATTAAAGGAAAATTACTTGCTTGTTCCAGCGTCTAAAATGTTCAGGTTTTCCTGCTTAATATCATTGTAAATTAACTGTCCTTTAATATTGAACATAAAATAATATCTTTGTTTGTTGGACAAAATAAGTCGTTTGATGATGTTACATTGGGCTCTGGGAAATTTGGATTGGCATTTGTCACTATTTTCTGACACTTTATTGACTAAAAGATTAAAAGATTCAACAGATTAATCAATAATTAAAATAATCATTATTGATTGTCACAGGCATGGGAAAAAATATTTGACTACTGATTTAGTGATTAATATATCATTGCTGTCCAATGAAAACCATGTATCTCCACATTTGCTGATTTTGAAGTTTTCCATTATGGGTACTTCACAAAGCTGAAAACAGAACTTGTTTTATGTACTCTTATATATGACAGCCTTTATTTAATCAGGTCCCATTGAGATCTCACAGAGACATTTATGTACAAAACTTCTACTGAAGAACAGTAATATGCATTAGGATATCGTAAAAGTAGCAGGTTTAATACAAACCAGAACATTAATAATAGTACAAAATTAAAACTAAGTAAATAGACCTCACTCAGTTAAAGCCATGTACAGTAGTGTTCCTAAAATGCCCCAGGGGTATTTTAGAGTGTGTTGTAAATGAACATATAATTATTGAACCACTTGTTTTTAAGTCACACTTTCCTGGCTAACAGGTACTATATATCTAGTTGCTTTTGCTTTATTCCATTTCTGTACCTGTTTTTGAACAAACTAAATTCAAAGAAAAGCTGCAAACAAGTGAGGTGACATATGGTTGGCTGGAGAGAAAAGAAAGATGGGAATGAAGAAAGGTATAGAGAGGTGGAGAAATGAGAACTAGAGCAGGGGGGAGGCTCAGTGAGACACAAGAGATTGAATATAGAGCAGTGTCTAGAACTCGCTTCTAGCGAATGTTTGGTGGAGTCAAAAGAAGCCACGAACAAAAGTTCTAAGCTGGAGATGCAGGAACAGAAACATGAAAAAAAAACAGGAACAAGGATGCAAATGAGAAAGAGATGAGGAAAAAGAGATAGGGAAATGTTTGCTTGAGAAAAGTTTCTGTTGACCTGAATATAGCTGCGTTGTTCAGCTTTGTTCAAAGAGGAGAAGAAGTCTTTCTCCATAGTTGGTTAGTTAGTTCTAGTTTCTCTTCATGGTGCAGCTACAAGTTTCAACTTAATGTGATACGCTCATCTGCTGCATTGTATCATATAGAATGTGTTGAACACAACAGGGCCGACGCAACAAGGGAGATGAAGGGTGTGTGGGTGTGTGGGTGTGTGTGTGTGCGTGTTTATAGGAGAGGCAAACACAGTGTGTGTCTGTGTGTGTGTACGTGCTTTTTGCAAATGCCAAGGCATCCAGCAGGCCTCCATCCTGTGTCTCTGTGGTTACGCTGGGTGTGATATGTACTGGATGTGACATAGACACTGCAGCATTCTGGACCGCCTCTGGACAGGAGGATGAGTGTGTGTGTGTGTGTGTGTGTGTGTGTGATGACAAGGACGCAGTTACCTTCAAAGTCCCATGATGCCAACTAACTACTCAAACAAGGCTCGGCATCCCTACCTGCTGACTGCCACCTCCCATCTCTCCCTCTCCCTCCTAAACATCATCATTGTTTCTCTACCTTTTTCTCCACCGCCTCTTTTTATCCCTCCCTTTCTCACCATATGGAATCCATTACTACCGTTGTCATTTCTCACCACCAACATTCCTGAGGGCTTTCCAGCGCTCACTGACTTTACATCAACCTTGTGCTCCTCTCTCCTTGTTCACACTTCTCTTCATAGTTGGCTTATCTCTTGTTCTTTCACTCCCTCTTTTTCTATTTAACACTTAAAACGTTTTCCCCTTTTATTTCCTTATATGTAGCTTTAAAGCTGCATTAATTGATTGATTGATTTTTTTTGCCACTTGGAGGCAACAGAACAAACTGAAAACACAACATTGAAATATTATCACCTTGTTGTTATAGTGAATATGTTAGCAAACAAACACATTTTTAAGTTGTGTTTGTGTCCACCTGATCAATGTAAAGCTCACTCTCCTGCTACCTCTGTTTTGGTCTCCACCAACTCCTGAAGGAAATATCTTGCTCTTTAGTTGCCTGAGTTAAAAGTGTCCTCTTTCATATTACCCTTAGTCATGTGATCCATTGTTTATACAAAAAATACTGATTAGTGCAGCTTTAAGGTTGGAAAAATGATCAAATTATGTCAGTATCGTAGAAGCTCTTCATTGACGCTACAGTGTATGATGTTTCAAACCCAAGACTCCATGTTTTTATGACAGCACCATAGAATTTAAAATAAAGCTCTGTGGATTTGAGCAAGGTTTGGCTGCACAGCATACATTTGTGCTGACTGCCCCACCAGTGGGACAGTGGGGTTGAAGAGGATGAGCTTGTTTTGAGAAGAAAGTTAATCAAAATTTGCTGTTTTCATCCACCTTTTTGCAACCAAATGGATGATAATTTACAAAACAAAAGTTCTTGGATGGAAACCCAGCTTGTAACTTTCTCCCTCTTCCTCTCCTCTTCGAACTCACATCCATTCCACCGTTTCATCCATAATAAAAATGTTCGGAGGTATCTGGGCCATGCCTTCTAGAGAGACTCAAACTCTCATCAATTTACATTATAGCTCTCTCCTTCCCCCTCTCTGTCTGTTCCTAACCCCTCTCTGTCTCTCTCTATCTCGTACAAATGTATCTCTATCTCTCTCCAGCTCCATACACACAGTCAAAGACCACTTTCTGCAGCTCTTCTCCAGGGTATATGGTTCTTTAATGAAGACAGTAATAAGGATTATGGATATTTTAAAACCCTCTGTCTGCCCTATGCACTGATGGAAACAGAAGCAGTGTCCGCTTGCAAAAGGTCCTGTCAAATTATGCTGAATTTCATATAAATTCAGCATAATTATGATCAGTTATTATTAATTCCAAGAGCAGTTTAAGATGACAAATATTGTGTCAAAGATAATACAGGAATTAGATAATTTCCTTTAACTTGAGTGTTACATAAAGCTACAGTGAGGATCTAAGAAACTTGATGGATTTTTAATGAACAATTTAATACTCTGACTGATATATGACTAAATAATTATATAAACACATAAGACGGTCTAGTCCCTCATTCGTCCAGGAGTGTTGTATCGTAGAAAAGGTTTCAGTCGTAGTCTTGATTCTAAAAACAGTGTCCAGATGACTACGACTGAAACCTTTTCTACTATATAAACACATGAACATAGTATTAATTCAGTAATATTTCATAGGATGACCTCACAGACTGATACATCCACAGATGATAATAGCATTTTTTATGCAATGCCTCAAGTTCAACCTGCAAAACGGGCCTCAAAGAGACTTGTACCAGCGCAGAAAAACACCCTTTTCGATTGCAGAACTGATCAAAGATGAGGTCAAGATAAAAGAACACAACATGAGTAAAATTTAAAAGCTCTTGAATCTTTTATTGTAAACCTATCAGACGGCGCTGCAGATAGAAGATGTAGGTGAGACGTGCCGAACAGAACAGATCAATTTGATGGAGCTGCTGTTCCTACAAATACTGTGTCAAAGACAGATTGTGCATTAGGTGAATTCATGTTTTATATACTCCTGACCATATGTTTTACATTATGTATAGTTGGGCTGCACAGTAGGTACTGATTGCTATAGCAGAAAAGTGGAAAATGATAGCCGCTGCAGTCCCTTCTCTGTGTGGGTGCTCTGCAAAAAATCTCCATCATAGCAAGTGATTTAATCCAGCGCTGAGGCTTGAAACAATATTTTTCTTAAAGAAGGTGAAACAGTCAGTAGAGTGAGATAATTTTACATTTCTAAATCTTTCCAAATCATTTTCTTCATACTAGAGGAGTCATTTTTTTTATTCTTTCAAGACTTAAAGACACTTGTTTAAAAGGAAATTCATTAAGGCAAATGAAAGTGCATTGGAGTAAAGTTAATTATGGTGCAGAATTGACTGAAATTTTCACTTCAAATATGTGCTTTAAAGATTCCATGTGGGCTTAAATGACATGAACAAAATGGACGTTTTCCGGTGTGTGTGTGTTTGCGTGTGTGTTTGCTCATTGTGGCGTTCTTTGGAAAGCACCTCAGCAGCAAATGAGACCCAGCGGATTTACTTTAGACAGCTACTAGATGGCCTGCAGGTGTTGCAGCTCAGCGGGTGTGTGTGCGTGCATGCTTGTCTCATAGAGTGTGTATTCCTCCCATAGCGCACCGGTTTGCTACTCTTTAGCGTGCGTGCTCCCCTGGTGTGCGTCTGACAGCGTGTGTACATTAAAAGAGGGGGGGAGCACTCAGAGCCCCTGTGTGTGTGATTACGCTGTGTATACCATGAGATTAGTGCAGACAGCTTTATGCGCAGGGCCCGCCGTAAATCTCCCCCGCCACAGAATCGAATACGCCATCGTTTATTATTCCCTAATAGATAGGTCTCTCCTTGGCTTCCCGCTCGCACCAGGTTGTGGTTAGTTCAAGGACAAAACCCCCACAGAGGATGGAGGAGGTCAAAGTTGATGTGGAGTTTCGAGTAAATCCGCCACGCTGATTTCATTTTAGTTTATTTTATGCTGTCTGCCAGCTAAAGTGTCCTTCCCTCTCCCTTTTCTTTGTCCTCCTTCTGTCTGTTTTTTGCACTAGCGTTTATTTTTCCACATTATGTTCTGTTGCAATCTGTCCAACTTCTTGCTCTCTCTTTGTCCTTATGTGTTTTATCACTTTGAATCCCACCTCTCTCTTTTGTCTCTCGCCTCTTTCTTGCCATCTCAGCATCTTTGTTTTTGGATTTTTCTCTCACGGAGTCAGCGCTCACTCTTGCCTGCCCTCCCTCACCCCTCCTCCCCTTCATATTCTCGCGTTCGCACAGACATACACTCGCACACACACACACTCCCTTGTCCCCCCCCCCCGCCGACTGCACCTGTGTGCCCGGCTTTGGTCCGGACATGGCTCGGGTTGCCGCTGTGGAATCTGGGAAATGTTCAAGCTGTCCGATACGCCGCCCAAAGCAGGTACAACGGCAGACAACATGCAGATAGACAAGGGAAAAGACAGAAACACACACACACAAATCTCACGGAAAAAGCACACAAAGTGTCTGGGATGCCATTGCTGGTTTTTAAATCTCGTGCATAACTACATGATCTCAAATTTGAGTTTTTGAATTTTATTGAAAATTTGATATTGATGGCAAACCATCTCTTTGTGGTCTAAAATGTATTAAAGTTTATGTGTTGACAACTGCATTGAAAGAGTGGAGTGGAAGAGTGGGTTGGGGAGGAGTGGTGGGTGAGGAGCAGGAGGTGTTAGAGGTCGGCGGGGGAGGTCAGGGAGACTGACACTTGAGTCTTCTCAGCTCAGCTCAGAGGTCGCAGCGGGGCGACGCTTGGGTTGAAAAAATGATGTTTCTGCCCTCATAAAAGAGCTGCAGAGAAGAAAAGAGAGGAAAGCTCTCCCCCTCCACCCACTCCCTCCATCTCTTCTTCTTCCTCCTCCTCCTCTTTCTCCTCTACCCCCTCAGTGTCACCTCTGGCCCACTCCAACCCCCCACGCCATGTTTCAAAGTGTGGCCACATGAATGGCTCTATTGTTAACTGCTGAGAAAAAGAGAAGGAGAGAGAGGGAGAGAGTGGATAGCAAAAGAGATGAGGGAGAGTGAGAGAGGATAGGAGAAAAAAAAATCACTCCGAGACAGAGAGAGTGTCTCTCTCAGAGCAAAAATGTGGCCAAAGAGTAAAGGGAAAACGTAATGTTGCTCAGGGCTGTGTCTGAATGGAATGATTTATTTAGATGTGGTCACAGATGAACTCTATAAAGTTGTTTAAAAGTTCACCTCACTTAACTTTTCCCTCCTCTCTTCTGCACTTCTTCACTGGACGTGCACACAGCATGGCAGCATCCTTGACTTGGAGATTCACAGGGCTCACAAACTGTCCTGTGCTCTTTTAGACTGGACTTTTAAGGTGGATTTAACACATCCAGTCACAGAAAAAAATGAATGTGAGTGATTGTATATCACCATACTTGCTGTTTGAATGCAGTCCAGGTTTGTTGACACTAAGGGCGTCACACAGAGGAGAGGGAAAGTATGAATTCTTAGATAAATACACACTATTTTTCTTGCTCTACCACATGATTAGATTGCGACAAGGTCTTCCTACCCCATCCTATTTACAGTGCGCACACACACACACACACACACTATCATTCACTCACACAGACTAGGTTAACCAGGGTTAACTCAACAAATCTGACACCCTGAACATGGAGCCTATCAGAAAATTGAGTTCTGTTGGAGGAATGTGCTTGAATTCACTGCCAGTTTCTATCTTTCCTTCCTATCTTCTTTCTTTCTCCATTCTTCTCATTTGTCCTTTCCTCCTCCTCTTCCATATTATACGTTAAAGTCTTCTCCTTCTGTTTCCCCTATGTCTCTCTGTTTCCTTTATGCTTGTTCACCACATTTCTTTGTTGTTGCTACATACCTTGCTTGACATGTTCAATATTTTTTCCCACTCCCCTCCCTCTCTCTCACTTCACTGATTTCTCCCTCTTTCTTTCTGTCTTTTTCAAGCACTGCACCTGCCCGGTGGCATTTTACCTTAACATTCTTACCATCCTCTGTGTGTGTGTGTGTGTGTTAGCTCTGCCATTCTGCAATGCAGCTCGACTGTGACTCAGGGTACCATCAGATACCACTCACAGAATGTGTCATGCAGGAAGCAAAAGGTGCTTGTTTTTAGAATAGTGTGTGTGCATGTGTGTCAATGCGAGTGTGTGTGTGTGTGTGTGTGTCAGTGGGTTTCAGTGTTCATGTTTAGGGAAAACTAAACCTGTGTTTGGATGTGGGTGGATGTGTTTGGGTAAACCTTTTGTGTTTAGCAGGAGGATATTTGTATGGGTCTGTGTGTGTGTGTGTGTGTGTGTGTGCTGAATAGATTTTTCTGTTTAGGCTTTGCTACAGAAGCCTCAGGAACCACCACCATGTTTATAGTTCATACTCTATAAATGGTGTGGGTGCATGCGCTTGGCTGTCTGAGTCCGACAGTAAGGCGAAATATATGTGTGTGTGTGTGTGTGTGTGTGTGTGTGTGTGTATGTGTTGAGTGAAGCTGAGTGCCTACCTCTCCAGTCTAAGTATTGCCTGATAACCCCGAGTGACCTGGGTAATGAGAAGTGGAACAGTGACTTCCCAGCAGGCCTCTGGGCCCGCCTCAGCTAAAGTTCCTCCGCCGTTCAGTCTGCTTTCTCAAGTTCCCCTCCGGTGTACGCCGCCAGCCAAATACACCAACAGATAAAGCTTACATCTCAGTTTACAGCAGGTGTAAGGCTGTTAGCTTGCAGTGCTAAGAGGTAGATGTAGCCTGCATGCAAGGGGAGAATGTGGTTAGACACATGCAGGTACAACAAAAGAGACTCACAAAATGCCTCTTTCTCTTCCTATTGAAGCTCTAATAATTTGTCCTGTATAACCATAATATTGTCCATTATCAAATAATGTAGCGTTTAGAAAACAAGTGCAGTGTTGTCCAGCAAAACAAAAATTCAAACTGGCTAATATCACCTACCAAAACTAACTGTAAGCCTGTTTTATCTCATCTGAAATGTCTGATTTTAGCCAAGCTAACCGTGTGGCTCTATGGATGATAATCCTGTTGGTTGGTCGTCTAGTAGGCTATGACATCACAATGACATCATCAGGGTTATTTGGGCTTGGGCTTGTAGACGTCAGTATTGTAATAGAAAGCCTGTGTTAAAACTAGGGGTGTGGAGTTTAACAGGAGCGGGCATTTAGCAGGCAGTTACGGTCTAACAAAAATGCTATAAAGTTGCATAATGGGAAATGTAGGATCCAATGTTTTTGGGGCTTGACCCACACTAGGACCTAAATGTCAATATATCTCAGCCTCTGTTGTATCTGTGTCTTGCAACTTTATGAAATAGTGCAATATTACGTTTCTGGAGTAACCTTTTAATTTGCACAAGTATAACTAATGAGCAGCATGCATAAAAAGAAAGTTAATGTTTTACCAGATTAAGTTATTACAATAAAAATCAACTTGGCCCCTTTCGTTACTACCTAATATTGTAAATAATTCAATGGCATGACTTTTTGTCAGCTTCCAAGGCGAGGCCTGAAGGAAAATAGTCATTTTTTATTGGACAAATGAAAGTGTAATTTGTTGCTAATGTGACATTAGTAGGATTTTGTCTTTTTAACAGTATAGTTATTCAACATAATTCTCGGTCTGTTCATGCTTTGTGATCCTGGATTGTTTATTTTTTAATGGTCAAACAGTTGTCTGACAGCAGAACAGAAAGAATAATTAAGCAGGTTTGAGTGCTGTGACTCCCAAGTGTTCATGTGAATTTGTTGGAAACAGAAACAGCATCTGAGTCAGAGGTAACAGAAAATGGGCTTCTTAACATTACAGGCATTTGCTTCCTCCCACTTCCACATCAAAGTGTCACTTAACATTCTGTGAGAATGCTAACAGTAGAGAAAATCCAGCAAATCCCCTCCTCCTTTTTATCTTTTGCTACTATAAACACTTTCCTTCTTTCTGTCAGTAGTGACATTTATTTTAACCTGAGATGAAGTCACTATGGGTGTGCATAGACTACTTTGTGTTTTCCCACTGTTAGCCAAGCATGCTAGCATGGAGCGTTAAAGTCATCATAGGCCTCAGGAGCTAAGTTGATAACTAGTATTTGGCCTTATCAGCAGGAGATGGCCCAGTGCTGTGGGAGGAATGACAGAGTCTAAGTCATTTGTTGAGTTTATGCCCCTCTGACTGCTGTGTTTCATGTTCTCTGCTCTGGAAAGACCTCTGAAAATGCCCACCAGCCTTTTATACAGCAAAAAACACTTTTCAAATCGGATTCTAACTGGGTTTTGACCAATTTGGGTGTTTGCTGATATGCAGAATTAATTTAAATTTTCATGTGAAGTATAGTATGTAGTGTTTACCCCAGGAAAGCCTTAACATTAGGACCATGTGACATCAAAGCTGTTAACTGAAAGTCATGGTAAAATTAAAATGATGATGATAAACCATATTCAAGCATATTTTTATTGAACTGTTGCAGTAGAATCACTTCAGGCTGCAGGTTTCCCATAGCTGACAGGTGTCAAATTGTCAGTTAGGCTATAAACACATCATTCATATCAGAAGTGGATGACAGACTGACATCTAAACAGCTAATCAGCAAAGCTGTATGTACCTGAGATTTGGCATTGGCAGCTTCGTTCTGCTGATCTGCGGCGATAGTTGTCTGACTGTTTCTTCCTCTATGGACATGCCTCAGTTCTCACTTTCAAATATATAAGAGCGGGGGAAAAAAGAAGTTCTGTGAGAAAATTGCTAAAGTGTTGTTGTTTACAGTATTTCACTTTCATTTTCCACGCTGCCATTACATGTGTGCATACATTGCAAGTCTTTTTGTTCACTTTATTACTTCACATATGTTTGCAATATTTTTTGGTTTGAATTCTATGTCTCCTCATGTCAACTCCAGGCTTTTAGTTTAAAGGCAATATTTCTCCTCCTCCTTACACTTGTGAGTGACTGAAGTTTGTTTTTGCATTCATTTGACTACTACTTAGTATATGTTTACTTTCAAAATGTACGAGATTTTGATCACTCAAAAATATCTCAGGGGTAGTTCACAGGAAAAAAGCATAAATGAATGCTTTTCTAATAACTGAATTATTTTTGGCTTTGGATTGGTGGTTATTTTCCCTATGTGGATCATCAACGGGTGGTTATGTTTCCCTACTTTTTTCTCCACCACCTCACAGGGTCAACAGGGGGTTGCGTGAGCTTGTGTGGTAAAAATGTATTTGTGCAGCGGGCTGCACAGCAGTTCCTCTATAAAGGCACCTGCTCCCCACCACAGACAGAAAATAAGAAAGAAGTAGTTGAATTAGGAGAGGTAAAGGACCCGTCTGTTGCTCATTCAACAGCAAGGACAGGTGGCTCTGAACTGGTTTATATCGCTGTTGCAGGAAGCAAAATACTTGAATTAATGATTCTCTGCCTTTCTCGCTCCCCTGACTCCTTTCTTTCCTCCTCCAGGTTCAGGGACGATAAGGGCTACGTTCTGTACCCTCAGATCGGGGACCGGCTGGACCTCATCTGCCCTCCGCTGGACACCGCCAGGTCCACGCCAGACTACGAGTTCTACAAGCTCTACCTTGTGTCGTCGCGGGAACAGGCGGACCGCTGCGAGGTGACCGGCCCCCCCAACATTGTGCTGACCTGCGACGAGCCCACCCGCGAACGTCGCTTCACCATCAAGTTCCAGGAGTTCTCGCCCAACCTCTGGGGCCACGAGTTCAAGAGCATGCACGACTACTACATCATCGGTGAGTCGAGGAAGCAGAACGAACGCTGGAGATTAGGGGATGGAGAGTGTGTGTGTGTGTGTGTGTGTGTGTTTATGGGCATGTGTTGAGCTTTATTGCAGTGTGTGGGGGTGATGAGGGGGTTGTTATGATTGCATGGCTGATTTCTGATTGTGCCTGAGTGTGTTTGTTTATTTCAGTGATGATGGTGATGATTGGGCGGGTGTGTTTAGAGTAATTAGGTTTGAGAATTGTGTGTGATCCGGTCCGCGGGTGGATACAGTACAGGGCGTACACTGCAAAAAATGACCAGATGAGCCTGTAGTCATTGCATGGATATATATGCAGGATATTTTTGTCCATCTTGAATTATTTCAGTTGTTTCACCTTTGTGGGATTAAACACACTTCAGGTGTCTCTTTTTTTAAGCAAACATTTCTTTCTATTCTTTTCATTTTTTGCAGTATGTCCCCGGATTTGTCCATCTTTGCCGTTTGTGTGGGATTTTATGTTTAGTGACGTATGGTTACATTTGTGCTTCAGTGTTGTTTCTAAGAGAGTGTGTATGTATGTCTGTCATTGCTATGTCTTTGTCCTGCTCGGCTGCTGTGCTGGTCTTGGGCCTGTTTATTGTTACTGCCAGCCTTGCAGTGACCGCAAATGGCAAAGCACAGTTTGTTTTGGTTTATTCAGAAGGTTTGTTTGGAGTTGGAGGCTGGGTGAAGACCTGATGAGGTCATCAAGGTGAGCCAGGCCAAGCGTTTGTATCAGACGGAACAATCTGCAAGTAAAGGTCGTGTCAACTGAAACCTGTGGGTTGTTTTTTAAATACAGACCAAGAGCCAAGAGCATTCAACGCTCACAATTGGAGCAATGCACACAACACACACAAAGCACACACACAAGTTTCCAATACAAACACAAGCACTGTAAAAACACCTCAGGAGTGAGAGAGTGAGCAGCATAGACAAAGAGAGAGAGAGAGAGAGACCCTGTTTGATTCCCATAGCTCTCCTCCCACGCACCTGCAAGCTCTATTCACTCAGGTGTCCAAATGCTCTTTTCATTTCTTTTCATCTGCAGGTAGAAAAAAAAAACCTAAAAATGATGGAATGAATAGAGCCAGGAGGAGAAGGAGGAAGCTGGGACAGAGATGCAGAGACAGACAGAGATAGAGAGACAGAGAGAAACAAAGAGAATATAATATAATATCTCTCGAAGTCTGTGAAGTCCCTCATGTCTCTTTGTGTTCTGTATTTGTTCGCTGGTTTCAGGTACGCTCGGTTTTCGCTATCAGTCCTCATAACTGGCGTGTTTGTGCACTGGGCATATTTCTCCTGCACCCTGTATCATTATCAACATACAAGTATTTCTCTCAGATTAGATATGAGGAGGTGAGATAGCATGCAGCGGTGCAGTAAACCACCATGCGTGTATGTGTGTGTATCGGTGCGCCGTATGTGCGCCCGGGGACACAGTAATACAGGAATTTTGGCCTGATAAATAGGGAGGAATAGGAATTAATGCAGTCTGATACCTGCTGATACCTGATTCAATGACTGACAGATGTTGAACAGCAGAACTTGAACAGCCACATCAAATATGGCTGCAAGAAACAGACACTTACAAGATACATAAAACCGACACACTGATCGCTACAGTAAAATCTTGTGATGTAAAATCCATTTATGTGCAAGTACACATGTTAAAATATTGTGTTTTTGTATATACACATGAATGTTTGCCTAGAAGAACAGAAATCTGCTAAACATGGCAGCCATAATTTAGAAATATAGTATAACACAGCATGTTTGAAGCTCCAGAGATCATCCAGAGATTGTGTTAAATTGGGGGCCTCTCTCGAAATATGTTATGTGTCAAGCCAACAGGTAATCAGCAACATACCGGTTATGCACTTGTGGTTATCACCACAAGATCTGTTATTTTAAGGGACTGTCCTAGTTTGTCTCCATCTTTGGCCAAGTGACCAGGGTTCAAATTTCTCATCTGGCATGATTGCACAGATACTGATTATGTGTCAAATACACCCAGGCGACTGCAAAGCCAGTGCACACTGGAGAACTTCCATCAATAAACACGTTTTTTTTAACATCTGTCTTAAACTTTAACTTCATTACGTTGCAGCAAACTAAAAACATAAAGCCCTTCACAGGGCTAAAAAGATGTAAGCAAAGGGCCAAATGCAGTCTCTGCTTTGCCCACCTCTCTTCTGTACTCCCACCTGGCAACTGGAGGGTCCAGAGATAGAAACACCTTTATCTCCACACACAGACCAGACTGATCGATTGACAGCTCCAGCCCAATCAATGACGGCTGCAACACAAGGTCACACACAAATACACACACACACGTGTACTCACACATTTGAAGAGTGACAGAGAGTTGGAGAGGTGAAGCGACAGGGGAGTAGCTGATCGTAGAGAGCATTTGGTACTGATAACTTATTGATAACGTCATCAGATAGCTTGTGTATGGTGTGCAGTGTGTCTTTGATCATGTACTCTTAATGAAGAATTATATTTAGTCTCTCGCCAGAACTTCTGTGTACTTAATGAGGCTGTGAGATAATCAATAACCATTAATCCCATACTGCTCATTTAGCTCATGTATCTGCTGTAGCTTGTATGCATACTGAACTCACTGTGGACTGGTTTGTCCCTGAATTTAGTTACAGTGAATGTATGTTTGTGCATGTGTGTAAGGGCACCAATGTATGCGCCTCAGGGAAATCTTGTTTTAATTAACCTATAGCATAGCGTGATTTAATTTGCACGCTACAGACCAGGCGGGCACACATGGAAAGTGTATGTGCGGTGATGTGGAGCGGTTGGATGGTGGAACAGCAGGAGGAAAAACCCATTACAGATTACCAGTAACTTGCTTAAAGTCCACTGGGTATCAGTTTCCTTTGCAGTTTGCCACACTGATGCATAGTGAATGATACTAAAAATGCTTTAGGATTTCATTTCCACATCATAATTTGTGTTGACATCATCGACAGGTGTTATCATTGATAATTTCTAGAGAAAATAGTGTTTGTGTTTTGAGAAAATCTAGCAAGCAATCTGAAAAAAATCCAGTTTCCTTTGTTTTTGCAGTCACTAATGCAGTGCAGATGCCACTGTTTTGTAATCAGATTACATGAATCCCATTAAATGTAATTCTTTACTTCCGCATCCTGTGGAGAGGAGAGAAAGAGTGAGGAAACTGATTAGTTATACTCATTGATTGATGTTTTTATCCATAACATGAGGTCAGGGTTTATGTAAACCCATTTCTCAGTCACACTCTCTCTCTCCCTGTCTCTGTCTGTTTTGTCTGTGTCTCTCCCTCACTCTCTCCAACCTTTAGTTTCTCCTCTCTCCTCCTTTTCTTTCACCATTCAAATCCACACACACACACACACACACACACACACACACACACACACACACACAGTACATGCTCAGTACGTCAACCCAAACTGCAGATCAAGCCTTTCACTGCTTTTAATGAATCCTTTGAAAGCAGGCGCCAGGGTCTTGTGTAACACACACTCCTTGCATGCATGCACACACACACACACACACACACACGCTCACACACATTCACAATGGTCCTGATGATGTGTCTTCTTAATGAGAACTGCAGGAGGAAAACCATCTCAATGCAGCTGATCTGGTTTGCAACTTAAAGGACAGCGCGAACATGAGGAGAATAGAAGAGTTGTTGTTAAAACTGGTACAGGATCAGCTCATTTTAAAGGGTCAATTCACCTAAATTACAAAAACATTTTTTTTCTCACTTACTCCTTGTGGTATCAAGCCATGCAGATAGTTTTAGTTCAATTTGCTCAGGTTTTTAGATATTTATTTTTGCTGATATAAAAAAAAAACAGCAACATCTCCAGAAGCAATGTCCTCGCTACTCTGGATAATCCACAGACCTCACTATGAACTGTTTTTATCTGAACAGTGAACATATCTTTAAACATGCAGCTTTTCAGAGATTAATTTTCAGTCACAAGGGGTAGTCTGTTATTTCTACATATTTCTTTACAATACAACATGATGTCATATTAAAATGAATTTGCAGACCAGGGTGAGGCAAGAAAAATGAGGGAAGAAAAAGTCAGAAAATATGTTAAGTGGGTAATTTTCAAAACAAAATGGCATATAAGTGTTATTAAATTGCAGTTGAACATACTTTTCTATAATTTTCTAATATTAATCATGTTCAGTTTATGGTCCAAAGTGGCAAACACCACCCATCTTGTACTAAAATTGGCTAAAACATAACATTACAATTAATAGGCCTGGCTAGCAGTCAAACCAATGCTTTTTTCTATGGAGACTGAGTGATGGAAGTGAAGGCTGGTAAGATACAGAGAGGCTGAGTCACAAGGAGGAGGGGGGTGTGGTGTGGGGAAAGAGTAAGTAAGAGTTAAAAGATGCATGTACAGGGATGAAAGGAAAGAAAAGGGGAGGAAAGAGAAAGAACAAAGTAAGAAAGATAGATAGAAGAAGATGACAACAGACAGAGACAGGTCTGTCATTGTGTGTGTGGCTGATGTGAATGGGATGTGAGTGTCAGTTGACACAGACACGGCATCTCATCTACAGGGTGACACTGAAACAACGCGGTCACTTTCAATCACTGCTGCTGCTGTCAGGGGAATGGGACACACATACATGTATGAAAGCACACACATGCACGCACACACGCACATACATGCTTGAACTCACCAGCAGTGAATGATTTCAGGCTCACAGTCAACATACATATGACCTCATATGTGAGTTATCTCCTTCACTCACTCTCTCTCTCTCTCTCTCTCTCTCTCTCTCTCTCTCTCTCTCTCTCTCTCTCTCTCTCTCTCTCTCTCTCACACACATGTCATTAATTCTCCTTGGTGCTCACACTAACATATGCATGCTCACATCGCCATACACAGGGGCTTTCTCATAAATATATGCACTCACACACACATTGGCATACAAGCAGGCTTGTGGTTGTAAACACACAGAAAGTAGTCTGAATATAGCTCACACACACATACCCAAAAACACACACACAAAGATTGGTCAGATCTGTTGTGGTGAATGGGTCAGTCGCCGTGGGACTGCGGTGCTGTTGTTGGCAGTGTGTATGTGTGCGAGTGTGTGTGCACGGATACAGGCATCAAAATGTGTTGTCTGTTTTGCGTTTAACTATGCAGCTAGCATGTGCATGTATGGATATGTGGGATGGACATGAAGGTACTTTTCTGTGTTTGTGTGTGTACATGAATGACTCCCAGCGGTGTGTTTAGGGAGCAGGGCCCCCGGGGCTTTGCGGTGAGCTTGGTGCTTGCCGTCACACAATGGCAGCGATAAACAACCCCCCACCACCACCACCACCACCCCCCCTGCTAATATGAATAACAGAAGAGCTGACTGGAGCCTGCACACCTAGAAAAATAAATTTGTGTGTGTGTGTGTGTGTCTTTGGGTAAGTTTATGAATTTTTGGGGACAGTTAATGGTGTATTGGTGCGTGTGTGTTTGTATGGTAGTCATTTGCATACCATGCTGTCTTAGTCTCTTTTCTGCAAACTTTATTTTCTCTCTCTTTGACTCGGTATTGTTTTCGTCTTTTCTGTCTTTCTGTTTATCTTTCTTGTCCATCCATCTGTCTCCTTTCCTCTGTCTCATTTTTTGTGTGCGTGTATTTATATGAATTTGTGTGTAACCCTTTCAGTCTTTAACAGCAAGTTTAGGTTGGTGTCTCTATGCGCAACTTGGGACAGGGTGGGGCTACGTGTGTGTGTGTGGTCTAATTGTTGGACATTACGGGGCCGGCGCAGTGTGTGCAGACAGCAATGTCGAAGTGTTCAATAATGCAGAGGTACTCGCTGGTTTATTTATCAGGGTTAAGCTGAAATAAATGACACAGAATCCAGATGGGGGAGAGGGAGGGAGGGAGGGAGGAATGACATACAGAGGGGAGAGAGGGAAAAAAAGAGTGAGAGACAGATGAAGAGAGAGAAAGATGGGGAACAACAGCAAAACCAAGAGTGAAATAGAGGAAAGAGAAGAGACAATGGAGGAGAGGAAGTGGAGAGAAACACTGCACTGCAGCCTAAATGAGCTGCACCTCTCCGCCACTCTGCGTTAGTTTATGATTCCCCATGTGCATACGTGCGTGGCTGTCTGCGTGAGTGTGTATGTGTTTGTGTGCAGCACGCAACTTTGCTTGTGACTGCAGTGAGGGGAGCAAAAGTGAGGGATTCAAGGAAAGGACGGGTGGAGGGAGGGAGGGATGGAACGCAGCTAGGTGGAAGAGGTGGGGAATCCAGGGACTCTGAGAAATCTATATCTGCTGAATATTTGATCAAGTTTAAGCCCTCTGATTTGAGCCTCCTGCCAGGCTCTAAAGCAACCACAGACACAGGGGAGATAAGAGGAAGAGCTGCAGGAAGGAGAAGAGAGAGTGAAGGAGATTGACCACAGTGAGGGGCTTAGGGCTAGGGTAGGGGTTGTTTTATACAGAATAATCCCACTGAAATTAAAATGCTTGTGTACCACTATATATTCCATCTTTACTTCTGTGATAAAGATATAAATTTGAATGCCTGTTGGGAAAGTTGTACGTCTCATGTAAACATGGAGAGTATTAGACACTGCGCTCTCATTATTGTAACAGGTGTTTAATGCTTTAAAACCCCTTAACAAGCGGCATCTATTTTGTATACCAGCTTGAATATGACATACTCAAAATAAAATAGTCACTGCTCTTGAACTCTTTTGATTACATTCACGATTCTGCTCACTTCTGAAAGGTATCTCTTTGGAGTTTACTATCAAAATCAGCCCAGGTGATACTAAAACAGATTTACAGATTTAACAGCGGTAAGGGTAACAAACCTCACAGCCCATATTAGAGTGGCTGCTTGTTAAGGGTGTAATCATTTGTATCTTTATTTAGTTATGACATTTTGCTCAGTAATCTTCATTAGAGCCATCATAAGTCAGAGATAACTCTAACCTGATGAAGGTTTAGGAACTGAAACATTGTAACTAAATAAAGTGAGTAAAGTGACAATGTGCAGGATTTCTGGATCCTTCTCAGTAGAGTTGTTGATCCAATGCCCTTATCTCCTATGACTTTATGGTGTGTTTTTAACCTGTTAATTTTCTTCATTACAAATTACAAATACAGACCAGGTCCTCCCTGTCCCGACCACCATGAATCTCACTGTATGTAGTGACACACAAGTAAAATTGTGTTACACACTTTTCAACTTCAAGTGTGTTAAGGCTTCCACATCTGTTGTGGCCCTTAGGGGACATGCCTAGAGTTCGCTCCAAGCCAGCCCCTGACAACTATTTTGAGGTGGACCTGAGACTGCTTTTCTAGCCCGCAACACATTTTTCACACTCCACTAAACGCATCGAATTCTTGGGGCGAACAGCCTCAGTTAAACTCTCATGTGTGAAAATAGCCTCAAATAAAGTGCAAAAGTGGAAATTGGAATAGAATAGGCCAGCAGGGGTTTGGTGCAACGGATCCAACTAATATCCCCTCTAGAGATAAAGTTTATCTGCATCTCTCAATGGATAAGAGAAAGTGGATAGAAGAAAAAATGACTCTATTTAAAAGGCTGGTAGTCAACTCAAGTGTTCTAAATGATTAAGCCTGAGATTCCCCCGGGATTCACTGTATGCATCTTCATTATATGCATGAGAATATGTACACATACTTAATATACAGATCACTGCAAAACCACTGTAAACATGCAACATACTGTACGTTGACACCTATATTGTGGGATACAAATGAGGCCAAGGCATTTCTGGTAAAGATAATAGGAGAGAGGAGAGGGACGGGAATGAGCTGATGTAAAGTGACACTGGGAGAGAGAGAGGGATATTTAGGCAAGAAAAAAAGAAGAGAAAGGGGAGGAAAAAGATGAAAAAAAAGATGTGTGCTGGGTGTGAGTAAGAGAAAGTGACAGATCGCCTGGCCGATTTAGGTCAGCAATCAGAGCCGCGCTACTGTCTGTGAGATTGGCTGTGTGTGTGTGTGTGTTTTGGTATGTGTGTGATGTTGCTTGAGTGCTTATGTGTGTGTGTGGGAGGGGGGGCAGAGGGTGCATTCGTGGGTGTTGGTGTGTGCTTGCGTGAGTGTCAGGTTTGTGTGTCTGTCTGTTTGTGTGGAAGGCTGACTGTGTAGTTTGTGAGAGTTTGTGTGTATGTGTGTGTGTGTAGTTGTGTTGGTGGGGTGGGGGTTGATTGCGTGAGTGAGTGTGAATACGTCTCTCCTGTTAAAGGTCAGACAAGAAGAATCCCTCCCTAATTGGATTGGGCCTGGTTAACATTGTATGATTCATTTAACCTTCCTACTCTGTCTGTCTGTCTCACACACACACACACACACACACACACACACACACACACACACAGACATACACAAACTTTTCTCATTGCCCATCGTAGCTTGACAGACAAAGGCATCATTGTGCTGCTACCTTCTGCCGAGGAACCTTTTGCAGAAGGATGTGTTTCCCGGCAATCAGACATAGGGGAGTTTAAAACAAGCGCACCTCTCGGCTGACCTCTGCCATCAGGAGTATGCATTAGCCTACTAATACAGCTTTGATTTAGTGTCCAGGTTCACGCAAACATGACCCCTGATCAGCATAATGAACACATTCACACAGACACACAGACATGATGTGTGTGTTTGCTTACACACACGACAAACTTTGTGTTCAAAATAAAAATATACCATCTGTCCTCCCCTTTTCATTTAATGGAATGAAATGATTCAACATTTTAGGAAATATGCTTATTTTCTCTCTTTCTGAGAGTGGAGTGAAAAATGGCTGGAGTAAGGGCATGGTTAGCCTAGCTTAGCATAAAGACCGGACACTAACACAGTGTATCTGTACACTTGCTTTCTTTCCAAAAGTGAGATGAGAAGATAGCTGGGGTTAGGCTGTGTTTAGCCTAATTTAGCATAAAGACGGGAAGCAGGGGCAAACAGCTAGCCTGCCTCTGCCCAAACAGAAAAAATACACCTACCAACAACTCTAAAGTTATCTTATTTACACAACATATCTAGTTTGCTTAACCCGTACATGAATAAAAATCTAAAAATGGCAATTTGTGATTCAAGGGGGAGTTACATGTTGGAGTTATTTTTTGACTAACAACAGTTTATCCATCCGCCTAGCATTTAGGTTGCCAGAAGCAGTTAGTGAGCACAAGTATTGGTTTTGGTCTTGGACGTGGACATGGTGGTAGAGGTTAGAGACAATGGTATGCAATGTAATGTTTGAACTTTGGACAAAGCCAGGCTTCCAGTCTTTATGCTAAGCTAGGCTAACCCCATCCTGACTCCACTGCCGTATTTAATGCACAGACATGAAACTGATCAATCTTCTCATATAACTTTCAGAAAGAAAACAAACGAGTGTATTTTCCATAATATTGAACGATTCCTTCAAGAAATCACATGCACACTGCTGGTGCTCTTTATGGGAGTAGTTTGTTTATAAGTAACAGGCATGATCTTTGCCATGTGTGAGGGAGATTATGGTGTTCTTGGGAGTCGGATTGGACCCGGCAGCTGTTCAGTAGAAGAAGATGGAGAGGAAGAGGAGGAGCAGGAGGAGGAAAAGTGAGAGAAGGAGTAAATTACAGGGAAACAGACGAGCTAGAATAATTTGAGCATGCAGAAGAAGAGAGGGAGGAATAGAGGGAAGCAGACGAAGGTTTGGCTGTGGACGGGCTGATGAAAGAGGATTGCTGTGTACTAGGAGGAGACAGTAGAAGAAGACAGTGTTGACACTCAGTGGAGCAAGAAGGCCCACGGCTCAAAGACACAAGGACAAACAATCAGCTGCAAATCCTTTTTAACCACCATTTAAGCAGCCCTAATTACCCCAAAAAACTCCACAAAGAACATCATTATCACTCTGCGCTCGTGCACATTGTGTGCGTGCATGCACTCGTACTTCACTTGTTTATTGAAGAGAGATTCATTAGCGGACTGGCTGTTTACTTGTTCTTGACTAATCGTCATTGTTGTGAGATACTTGGGTGCATTTCACAAATACAACAAGGCATTTTTCGGCAATTTTTACCCCCGCCTCTCGCCGTCAGTGCCCAAATCCTTCCCCTCCCCACACACACACACCCTCCACCTTTATTGGCTGGAGGATCTCTCTCTCTCTTTCTCCCTCTCTCTCAGCCTGGCTCAGCCTGGCTTATTTTTACTCTAGGGTCAACTCAAGCCAAAAAAAGCTTAATTTGATGCATGTTGTCCGCTCTGGAGAGCCAAGGGTTTTGATAATTGTTTAGAATGCACAAAACGTATGAGCCAAAAAAGCTGGGAAGTGGAACGAGCAGTGGAACTAATGGTTCTGATGTTGTCATGGTCTATGTAAATCTGTGTGACGTGCTGCGGGGCCAGATGGGGCAAGGCTCGATGGTCGCAAATCAGTGACAGGGTTTGGCATCTTGAATGTCACAGGGAGCGGAGCACCGAGTAAGTGATACAGTAAAGAGTTTCAGATGAAGACTGCTTCAAGCAGTCCCTGTAGTTCTAATATTAATCCTCTCTGTTCCCTCTAGGGGGGCTTATCGTCCATATTAGTACCACACATCTGCTGCTGCTGTATGTGCTGATTATATATTGATGAGGGGGGTGGATAATTGAATACCCTCATCTTGGAGGGAAGCGTTTGGTCGCTTGGTCTCGTTTCTCCACTTCAAACTACGTCAAGTGGGTGGGGGAAGGTGGAGCTGGTTTGCCACTTTTGTGTGTGTGTGTTTGTGTGTAATACCCTTTTGTCCGCCTCTACCCACCCCCAGCTCCAGCTTTAGATCCAGGCCCTAACCATGGCTCCAGCCCTGCTAACCACTGGTTTAATATATGCAATTAAGAAGCTAATTAGAGTAATTAATTCAGCCAGGGCCAAGGCCCAGCCTGGCCCCTATTCACAGCTTTGGAACTGCCATAATCCTCCTCCCTCCACACACACACACAAACCACACAAAGAATAACACACACTCAGACACCGCTATGCCCTCATTATGAGCGGGGTCTTTGTTGGCTGTGTGTGTGTGGTGCCAGAGAAGTCGGAGATGAAGAAAAGGGTGTAAATAAAGACAGAGAAAAAGTGAGGCAGTCAGTTTGGTATAATGAGTGAAAACAGTGAACTAATTCATTGGCACCTCCAGCCTCGCTCGGCTGCTCTCTTGGTGGCGCTGCGAGAGAAGAGGGCCCTGTTGTGGCAAATAGCATCTTACCTCATCTGTAGCAACAGTTCTGCTGTCATTGCCTCTGGAAGCCAGCCGGCTGGGAGGAAAGACAAGGTTTAATGGAGAATGCCCAGTCTGTTTTATTGGTTTAACCTTTATTTATCCAGGTTTGTCCCTTTGAAGATTTAAGAACTGTTTTTACAAGCTTAACCTTGCCAAGAAAGCACTATTACATTATTGCAAGTACATTTCAAGTTATTCGAAGCTTTAATTAAGGATAAAATCCTATTTTTTTATTTTATTTTACAATATAACAAGGTGAACAGGGTAGTTTGTTAGTCTTTAGTGATTCATACGCACACCATAAACCTTTGATAGCTTGTATTTGGCTCAGCTCTCGTTGTACAGAAAGAAGAGAGTAAGTAATACCAGGTTTGTTATTTTTGGAGTGTGATTAGGAAATGTGTGATGAATTGAAGATTAGAGGAGCGGGACTGATTTACGGCACTTGGAGCACTCTGCTTTAAACGGATTACTGATAAAGTAATCGAAGAAGTTTTGGCGGCGGCGCTCGGGAAGAAAAAGGTTGCTCAACCCACAAATATGACACCGAGTGACAAATTAGTCATAGTTTATTTAAGGCTGGTGCGTTATATGAGATGCTAACACGATTCTGCCTATTTGCTGGGATTTGTGCTGCATTTTTTTTTATCACTGAGTACTCCTGTGGAACTGATATTTTTACCTAAGTACCCATCATTGAAGACATTGACATTGAAGTGCACTCTTTTTGCTCCCTGAGTGTAGAGGGTACATCACACTTATATCAGTCCTTACACCACCAATCAGTTCTTGTTATGTGAGATTTTGTCAGTCAGTTTGTGAGTGGAAAATGTCTCCCATCTGCCATGTTTTGGCATGCTTTGTTAGCTTTTTTTTTTTTTTTTACCAGGCCTTTAAAAGAGCTGCTAGCAGTCCTTGGAGGTAGGAGTAGTGGGCTTGTGAACCTATGGGAGCTGGCTGTGTTCATGTGTGTGCTGTCAGTACTGTGTGTTAATGGCACGTTTTAAAATTTGAATTAGCCTGAGCTTTTTTTACACTAGAAACTCACACTTGACCCTGTTAAAAGTTTAACTCAGGTGGGAAACTCGCTTTCTCTCTGTCTAATTCTCTGTTTCTGTCATTCTGCATGTCTGTCACTGTCTCCAGCTCTCTTTCTGCATCTTTTAGACGCTCTCTCCCCTGTTTCAGTTCCCTGCTGTAAGTCGAAGACAGCCCTAAAAAGTGAGCGGTGAAGAGATATATGCATTCCTTTTGCTATCGGATCTAGCAGAATAATGACTTTTCCACTTGCAAATTTCACATGCATGAGTCAAAAGATAAAATCAGAAAATGAAAATTTTGCTATAGGTTTCCAGATCAGGACATACTGATAATTTTAACCATCAAACATGGTGGAGAAATACACTTAAATGAGAATATTAGGTTTAAACTTCTTAAAATCTGCTTTCACATATACATTACATGCTCTGGTCAAGTTCTTTTTAATACCCATCTTTTGATTTTGACTTGACTTTTGACAAACAAAACTGCATGTGAATGATTTTGTGTTAAGCAGGTTGAACTGGAAGAAAGCGATACAAGCATCCACCCTGCTGAAGTGCCCTTAAGCGAGACAGTGAGTCTTTTCCAGCAAAATAAAAGTCCAAGCATCATATTATCATTCATGCAGATGTTTTTATATATTTATGGTGAGGTGGCAGGTATGGTTCAGTGTCTCCCCAAGGACACTTTAGCTGTCTTTACGTGGACCCTAATATTCCACTGATAATCGGGTTGAGAGGGATGGTATAAACATTAATGATGATAATCCGTTTAATAGGAAAATATTAGCGCCTAATAACCATTTAAACGCTTAATCTGGTCGTTTCAATCTGGTTGGAATAAATATATTCTTTCTGAGCATGTTTGCTTAAACGTAGTACGTACCCATAAAATATTTGTGATTATTTAGTAATGTTTTGCTGAACTTAAGTAAGATTTACAGTCATAGTTGCTGCACAGGTTTGTTTTACACACTTATATCTACTGTGACAGACTTGGTGTTGTGTACTCTACTTTGTCAGTGTGAGAATGATTTTATCAGGCTAATAAAGCTTGTTGAACTTGAAAACTAAGGTGACAGAAAGAGACAGACAGATATCTTTCAGCTATCAGATGAAATAAACTCTACATCAAACAGACAGGAATGCAAACAGACCTCAGGACAGCGACAAGAGAAACTGTGTACTAATGAGCACACACGCAACCATACAGGTTTTTCCAGTCCCGCTTGCACCAGACATCCGTGGATGATTTCACTTAAGCAAATGGGACCAGGAGATTAGACGCTAAAAAACACACATTTGGGGAGGAGATGCAGACAGACTTCAGCACACACACACACACACACATGCTCACATGCATCAACCCCAAGACACACTCATGACGTGCAAATAAGGTTTAAGACACACACGTAAACACACTTCAAAACTGAAGACAGACTGACACATAGAGTGCATATACACCCATATTTCTGAAAAGCAGAGAGAAGCACACACACACACACACACACACACACACACACACACACACACACAAAACAGACAGACTGCCATACAGCTAAGAACACAGCTTATAGCAGGCTGCTGTAATCACAGAGGAGCTAAACAAACACAACTGTCATCACTCTCTTTCTCTCACTGTTGCACACATATAGAAATATACACTCAGACACACATTCAGTTTACATGCACACACACACAAACAGTATATAATTGCCCTATGCTTTCTGGTGTCCATCATCTTCCCCTTCATATCTCATCCTTCTTTCCATTTTCTCTCTCTCCAATCTCTCCCTCGAGCAGTATGCAGGCTCAGATGTCAAGATATATTATTTCGGCTGGCTGGCTCCCATGTTCTGTACATGTGTGTGTGTTTCTCCTGTTTTCCTCTTTTGGAAACAAGAATAATGGTGGTGGGGGGGGAGAGAAAAGAGGAACGTTTCTGAATTCATACACACACGCAAATGCATGACTCAGTATTCAAGTATTACAGTCATGGTTCAAGGACATTTAAGGCAAGCATACACACACACTGCCGAATTGTATTGAATCTGTGTTGATCCATTAGGAGGACCTCCGTGCTCGTCAGGATTGTGTAATAGCTGGAGTCTTGGCTGGTGCATTTAAACACAAACTGAGCCAGGTTTAAAGTGCTTCTGTGTGTGTGTGTCTGTGGTGTGTGTACACATCGTGTCTACAGCCTATGACATAGCCGCTGGTTGAAAGAATGGTATGGTAAGAAGGAAATTTGAGGGGAAAAGAAAAGAGAGACTGTTTTTTATGTCTCCAGTGTTTCTTGATCTATGAGTTGGGGCCCTAAAATGGATGGTATAGCAGTGGCATGGAAAGAAATAGTGATTGTATTAGTAAAAGTAAGAGTAACAGAATAATAATAGTAGTGATAGTTAAAATGTGTCACTGCTTTTAACAAATCTGCTTTATATGAAGAAAAGAGAGTTTTAACTAAGGAGCAAATGGCCAGTCAGTATTAGGGAAACTGCTTTGAAACTGTAGCTCCTGAAGCTACAAGCTACTCTTCATTGGAATTTGTTAAGCTACTCAGGAAAAAGTAGCTTAACACAGTGATGCTGGGGCGCCCATGGTGGCCTAGGGGTTAAGGCGCCAACCATGAACTGCGGCGACCCTGATTAACGTTCAGCTGAGGACCTTTGTTGCATGTCATTCCCCATCTCTTTCTCCCCTCATTTCCTGTCATCTCTCTACTTTCACTATCTAATAAAGGTATACAATGCCCAAATAATGCCCAGTAATTTAGGAGTCTATTTTCTTCGAGAGAAAATGAAATGAAGAGATGTAGCATTTGGTTGCACGACCTAGCTATTCAGTGAAATAAATAGCGTGCTACTGGAAAACATGATTTTGAACTACCCCAAAGCTACTAGTAGTAGCGTTGCTACATGTAGCGTCACTACTCCTAAAACTGCATTGTTACTAATACTACTACTAGTACTATTGCAGTTACTATAGCCAATATTTTCTATGGGTAATAATATCGCTGCTACAACTACTACATGATAATACTGCACAAATTATTAGATTTGTACAGCACATTCAGATTAATAAAATTACAAAGTACTTTAATACAAATGAACCAACAAACCAATCCTATAAAGTCATAAGATCTTAACCACTATAGAAGACCATAGGCATTTAGCTCCACTTTTACTGCGTGAACAGGGTGACCAAGTGAGCAAAATATGTTTTTGGTAACTTGGGTTGACCCAACCCTTTAAAAACTACACAACAGAGAGTGTACTCCGTGCCATCATTATACATAATTGAGCTCGTTATTGCTCTGTATCTGCCACTAGGTCTAACATTTTTCCAGCCTTTGAGTGTAATCTATTTTCCTATACCTGGCCAGCCAACAAGAGAGTGCAGCCAAGAGTTATAGCAGCTGAGCTTAATGATGTGTAATGTAGATTAGCCCTGTGTTGTGACATATTTTAGCTAAATCTTAAATAAAGTTTTACCTTAATGGCAAATCCAATTGTTTCAAAGGTCTTTCCTATAGGTCCAGTCACGCTTCTGCAGTGGGCAGGTCTTTAACACTTCATCACAATCGAAAGTGAGACAGGAACTGTTAGGTTTGTGTTTTATGTGTGTGTGTGTGTGTTGCAACAGGAGATGAGAGACCCTTACAGGTATGCATGTTTATTAGGTGGTGGACCTCAAAGCTGCACTCAGGCTCATTAAAATGTTTGATTGTGTTGCTGTTTATGTGCACGTTCTTCCTTGAGCGCATCATTTATCACACTCACACACACACAAACAAACACGCACATTTTCCAGTGGCTGGCGGTTTTTGTCCTTTCTGAGCTCTCATGGAGTTCATTAAAAGCTTTAATTAGACTGACAGTTATGTGTAATTACAGTCTTTAAGATGTACAGCTCCTCTACAGGCCCACTCCTTCACTGCCTTCTTTCAAAAATCATTGTCTGAAGGGAAAAACTCTTGTGTGTTTGAGAGTGTTCATACATGTGTTTGTGTGTATTTAGGAGACCTAACCTCCTGTAAGTTCGGGTTCTTTGACATTTGCCATTAATATAACCCAGAGTGACATTTATGAGGCCCTTTTCTCTAACAGCTCCTGCCTCCCATGGACTCGCCCGCCTTTTCCCATCTTTCTCTCACATTTTCTTCCTCACTCTTCCTCCTCCTTCACACCCTTCTGCTTCCCTTCTTCTTAATTTAGAAACCCCTCCCCTCTCCCCGCCGCCATCTTCCCACTTGCTTTCGCTTTCTTTCTCTCCTGCTACATGTCACAGATCGCTGTCACGTTCCTCCCTTCAGACCGTTGACCCACTTCCCTCTTTTTTGCATTGTTCCTAGCTTCCTGTTTTACCAGACGTTTGTCCTTCAGTCGAGCAACTTCTCCCCTTCATCTTCCCCTGTTCTGCCAATTTCTATTTTACCAAAAGAAGCGTAACCTACATATCAAACCCAAAAGCAAGAAATAGACTTATTTGACCGCCTGTCCTTCAGAGAGGTTTTATATAAATTCAAAATCACTTGGCCTGTGATGTTTCAATATGATGGCGTTGTTTTAGCTTTTCTTATATTTTTGCGTGATTGATGTTATTAAAAATGGATATTAGCCAGTGTTGGATGGACATGATGCAGTTCAAAGTGTTGTTTCAGATGTTTTTCCTACCTTGTCAGGCATAACATTTCAAGGGAACACTGAATCTTGAGATTTGCTTTGATTTTAAAAGAAATAGAAAGTAGTATCAGCCAATAAATGAATCCAAAAATAGTTGTGTAAGCCTTTAATAACCATGAGGGTCAAACTGTATTCTCAGCGCTCCCTAAACGGCATCATGCCAATTTTTCAGCAATATCTCTATTGTCTAAAAGTCACTATCAGCTACAAAGTTGACTCAAAGTCACTTATATTAAGGAAATCTGACAGCTCAGTGGCCCAGAGGGAAGTTTTGGCTTCAGATACATATGGTGTTTTGTGAGTTGTTTTTCTAGTCGAAGGGTTTGTACCCCGTGGCAGAGCAGAATGCATGCGGCGAGGGTCGCCTCCTCCGTGTCTTCGGCATGTTCGTGGCGAGGTGCCAATGCTGTAATCCTGCAATGACAGACAATGTCACAGCTAGACTCTGCCTGAGAGGAAGCCCCTACAAAGAGGGGGACGGCAGAAAGACTTGAAACATAAAGGCAATAATTGAAAGGCGAGGGGTAGAGAAATGTTGGAGAGGAAGGAAAGCAAGAGCTACTGAAGGAGAGAGTGATTGCTGCACCAGACAGCTTTTTTCCCCCTCCCCTGTGATGAAAGTATGACAAAGTGACAGGAGACGTGGAAGTGCGAGTTAGGTGTAGTTGTCTCCTGTTTTCCTCTTCACTGCACAGAATTCATGCTTAAATTGAGACAGTAAATCAGACTAATGTGAGACTGAGGGCTTTTATTTAGTGATTGTGTGCTCACACAGGTGTATAAATGTGCAATCCTCTGTATTTGTGTGTGGGAGTGTGTGAGTACATGGATTTCTGAGAGTGGAGAGTGGAGGGGAGGGTTTTGGGGGCAACTTACTGGCCCAAAAAAGACAACATGATGAATGATGGGGGCATTAATGTAAGAGTGGGAGAGGGAGACATCCTTCCAGTACTATTAGTCATGACTATGGTATCCTGTAACCTGTGTTGTGTCTCACTCGCTCTGACTGGTTTTGCAACAGGTGTGTGTGTGTGGGGCCATTCGATGAAACCATGAGCCAGGCCCTGAGCTAGATAAAACGAAGACACAAAGACACCCAGTGTGGTGGAAATTTACTGTGACATGTTTTCAGTTGAGACACATTCAAAATATAAACTTGTTTTTATCAACGTCATCACTGCTGACCATATGACCATTCTATCTAAACTGCTTGTGTTCATCACTTCTTCAGTCTAAATGTCAGGAGACGGCAAGTGTTTCACCGTGCATGGGAGCATGCCTTGTTTACTCCAGAAATTTGATGTCTTATTTCCTCTTCTGAACATCCATATCATTACACTGTATGTGTCTTCTTCCTCGGCCGAGATTATTAAGATATACTAGTGGAGACTTCATAGAGTTTTTTTTATTTGACAGAAAGAAAAGAGAAGGAAAGGAGGGGAAAGAGGGAGTGAGTGATGGACTTCGCTGGTTTAACCCAGATCCAGGCAGCCGCTTGAGGAGTGGACAACCGGAGGTGTTTCGTTTTTATTCTGGGAGCGACTTGGGAATAAGAGAGGCTCGGAAAAAAAAAAAAAACATGAGCAAAGAGCAGGAGAGACAGTGAGAGGGAACGATGAGGCTGGCGCTGACCCATTTCTCCAGGCCTCCAATCTAGTGGCTGATATAATGCAGAACTGCTACCCACAAGCACACACAAACCTTAAGATGGACACATGCCGCAAGACGCCAACAGACAAGGACACATGCACACTGGGGTCTGCAGGCAGCCAGATTCCCGCCGATAACTTCAAGTGTTACTTCGCATTCTGCGCGACTGCGGCAAATCCGCCATCACCTCAGCCGGCACTGGAAAATATCACATTCAGACATTTAAACGCGACCACGAACTCACCGGTCCGCTCAGCCTCCACTCTTCTGCCTCGCCGGCGTTGGACTGCGTTACGCTACTGAGCCGCATCTAAAAAGGCTTTGCATGCCTTTTAAAAGCCTTTAAAAAAAATCTGTGCGGTAGAAGTCACTCAGGGATTCACTGATAAGTATTCATCAAGTATTGATAAGTAGTCATTGAAGTATTCATTCAATATGCATGCAGGTCCACTCAGAGGTGCACTTGACAGGCATTGCAGGGATAGCAGTTTCTGGCAGGTTTGTGGAAGTTAACGGATAGATACTCACCACACACACGCACACACACACACACAGAAAACCACGCAGAATGCCCTCGCTGCTCTAGGACAGGAACATTGACCCAGTTGTAAGGAACATTGGTCATGACTGTCCTACATGGCTAGCACTTTGCTAACGTTACACAAGGCTCATCCACCCAGTCACTAGGCCTCTTTTTAATGGCCCTGCTCCCTCTTTTCTTTTGCTTTTTTTCCCTTCCTCTTGTGCCTGCCTGTCTTTCTTTTGGTCTATTATGCATGTCTATGCTCTGGCGGTCACATTTATTTGGCGTGGATTATTTTCCGAACTGGGCAGTCAGACTTATTACGTTTGCTTGTCCATGATTTGTTTCTTGTCATTTAATTAACGTGAAAATGAATGGGGGAAAAATCGGCCTCTGTGTTTATGCCTACTGATGACCTTGTTTATTCCCTGACAGTGATAATGACTCCCCTCCTCGCCCCTCTGGGCCCTATATATCTCTCTTATATAGGCTATAAGCAGCTTTAGGCATTGTGTAGATTGTTTACTGATGCGTAGAGACACAGTGACCATACTGTGTAAATATTGCAGTCAACAGACATCATTAACCCGCTGTGCATCAAATCAGATTACTGGAGGAACTCTCTGAACTCTCTCTCACACACACACACACACACACACACACACACACACAAACACACACACAATGACAACATTCATGACCTTTGCACACATACATGAGGATGCACGAGTAAGGTCACACACATACATGATGACAATACCCAGCTGGATTATCAGTATGGCACAAGCAGTGTTGTCTAATAAATCATGATATGGATTTAGTCAAAGGCAAACGACGTGACAGAAAACAGCAGCATTTTTCAGGCCTCCAACAATGTTTTTTACTCACTGCCTCAGAACTAAACCATAAAATGGCAGCAGATCTGTCACAAGCAATCAGACTCCCTCTCAGGCACCGTGCATGCATGTGTGTGTTTGTCAGATGTAGAGATCAGGTGCGTTCCTCACTCTAGTCCTCCTTTTTGGATCTCTGATGGGCGGTAGGAGGAGGAGGGGGGTGGAGGCTGCTGCGCCGTGGCCCAGTTTGTTGTGTGTGTTTTGGTGCTGGAGGTTAATACGATGTGATTCTGAGTCACCCACCCTCCAAGCGCACGGGACATCGAAAGACGGAGAGACGGGGGGAGGGAGGGGTAGAGAGAGAGAGAGAGAGAGGGCTGGAACAAGATGGATGGAAAGCGAATAACTACTGAGAATGGCCTGTCCATGTCCCATCGCCTCTGGTTCTCTCTCACACAAATTCATATGCTGAAGCTTGCAGCAAGCTGGTTAAAATGACACAAATTGCACTAGTAAGTTTACTTTTATGCAAGTTTATACAAGTATGAATGTCATACTTGTATAAACATTTTATATCACATTATTACAGAATACAAATTATGGAGAGCTGCCATCAGAAATGTGGTGCCAGCAGAAATGAGAAATGGCTTTAATTTACAGGTAGGTAGGTAATTTAGGTAGTACAGAAATTTGATTGAACTTAACCTTTCAGTGTTGCATGAGTCAGATTAAATGTTCTCTTCTGTAAAAACTTTTTAAAATGTAAAAGTAATTAGTAACCATAGTAACCAAAGTATCCTTAAATGCCATATTTTGGTGCTTTTTTCACTCAAAGCACAACATGTAGCGGCATATATTAGTATGACAGATACTTTGGCTTCAATTTGAAATAAATGAAAACAGAAAAAAGTGGATGTAAGCCAACATTTCAACAGCCTTTCTCTTTATCAGCACAAATCTCTTCCCACTCTTGCATTACCTCATGTGACAAACACATATACCTGTCCTGTCTCCAAACAACATACATACCATCATGTCACCGTGAAACAGAGGCGGCAAAAACATGCAGACGTCTTTGTGTTGTCCTTGTTTGTAGCTGGTCCCATTTGTGGATCAAGTGCTACCACAACACAGCCAACAGTGGGCCTTTGTCTGCAACAATAGAATAAAAAACTTGCACTCTTTGCGGAAAAAAAGTTTGGAAAACTTCATGCTAAGTTGGAAGTAATGGTGTGTTGTGTATTTGGAGGTGGAATGTGAAAATAATACTCGGCTAGTGTGTTATTCTGTTATTCGAGGGGGAGCTAAAATAATGCCCGTTCTGTTTCAGTACACAACTTAATGCCTTTTCCCCTCCTTGCCGCTGCGGCGAAGTAATGGCTTGTGATAGCTTCGTTAATGCGTCATAGCCAGGTTATAAAAGCGCCATAGGAGATTTATGAAGACGTTTTTAGTTACAGGAAATTTCGATGGCGAGATCCAGGATTTTTTTTGGGGGGGTGGGCTAGTACGTGGGGAGAAGGAGAGAAGAGAGAGAGAATGAATCCTTCAGCTTTGCCTCAAGGGAGAGGAGATCAGGTTATATGCTCTTCATCATCTAGATGACACACATGGAGCTCATAGAGCCTCTGGAGAGTGAGACGACAAATTTAAACAGGAAGGCAACTGTAAATCCCACCCCCAAGTCCCCTCAACACACACACACAAACACACACACACACACACAAACACAAACTTCCCAGTCCACCCGAGTGACAAACTTAGTTTCGTGGTTATTTTTGAAAAATGTGGTCCAAAAGCCAAACAAGTGGAACTAAAAGGAGGATTTTAAAGGCAAAGCGGCTGTGAAGCAACACATTGGTTTTAGGTTGATTTGCACAGATGGGAACACTTTGCGCACACACTGACACAAACACACACAGACTACTCCACTCCAGCCTTAGCACGCACCAATGTGCCTGGAGCAAAAAAAGAAAAAAAAAAAGAAACACCCACTTGTCTTTGTGTCTTTCACGTTGCATTTTCATTCGTGATTATTGCGTTTGTTAACCTGACACACTCATGACGCCACTAACACGCCATCACACACCAGAGGCTAGCGGGGGCGCCGTTGTGCTCGTGCCATGTGAGACAGCACAGCATATGCAAGTGAGCTTTGTTCCTCCCTGGCCCTTGTTTGCCTGTTTATTCATTCCATTTCTTGTTTAATCTCCTCCTTTGCTGCACACCACATTCCGAATGTTGCTCCCTTTAATCTAGCTGTCATCGGAAAAGATGTTCCCACTTCATGCTTAAACCGTGTGTGTAATTTGATTGTGTGGTACAGTAGCTTGCTCGGACTGTTGCAATAGCTTGGCCACACATCAAGTGTTTATGCACAACAGCAGTACTCAGACAGCTCCACCTCAACCTCTCCTATCAGAACGAACGTGCAACTTCATAACTTTTCAAGTGACATGAGTGACATTAATATGCCTGGGAGCCCAGGGGAAAAACTGAACTTTGGGCCCCTGTTGACCCCCCTTCCTCTCAGTGCATTATGTATCCTGTCATCTTAAATTAAAACATATTAAACAGACATTTATTTAGTCATATGCACCACATAAAAGTACATTTGACATAGGCAAGAGTTTAAGTATTTTTTTAGTAAAATCTTACTGAGCTGAGAAAAAAAAAGCTGCTATGCTCCCCTCGGTTACTTTTACTTGCGTGCTCACAGCTTCAGCTTTACAAGCGGCAGGTTTGCAGGCTTTTTTTTTTTTTTTTTGCCCTGGGTTTTTTATTACAGGCTACATACAGGTCACAGTCCTAACTGCAGCCTGAGTGGAAGACTGTAAGCACTTCTTAGGATGTAGAAAATACTAAAACTCTTTTTCTGGTTAAAACAATATACAGTATATATAGATGCTAGAATTAAACATTAATGGAACGCAAGGACATAGTTTTTGAAGTAAAGTTAAATATATTTATTATAATATATACATAATGTGATTTTAATTGGTGTTAGTATTAATAATACTGCAATGTGCATAGCATTTCAATTTTTTTCTTGGACTACCATTCATTTGGAAATCCAAAACCAACTTAAGCCTGCATATGTTTACTCGTTTACGCCCTTGGGCACAGGGACCCTCAACAAGACAGGACCTCAAGATTAAGTGACAATGACCCAGTTAGAGCCACTTATCATTTCAGTTGATACTGTAATTTATTGGTGGATGTTCTCAAACTATTTTTAAATTTTGGGGCCCTTGCGGTTGTGTGGCCCTGGGGTAGCTGCCCAGTTTGCCTCGATAATAATTCAGCCTTGGATTCAGCAGTGCATTTTTGGTTTAAACGCCCAAAAAGCCCTGTTTCCATTTCCTGAAACAACTTAGTGCTCCAAAAAGATGGGAAAGCATATTGCACTAAAAGCTGGAAACAGAAATATTTGAAATCAGGCAATAAAACAGCACTTCTTGTGACTTTGGAGCGAAGCGAAATGTGAGCCGTGTCCCAAAGTAGACAGAAGGACGTGATGGAAATAACAACATCAGCATATATACAAATTCACATCACTCACATAGCAGCAAGTGTTTTGCTGCAGGAGGCCGGCTGTCACTCAGCATGTGTGGAATATATAACCAGGGCTGCAAAACACGCCACAGGAGGAGGGGGGAATAGAGTGGGAGGGCAAACATTGAGGTCCGTGCTGCGTCTTAATGCAAATGAAGTAGCTTTGCATAGTCCACAGCAACAAGTGACAGTCAATATAGAGCTGAACGCATGGCAGACGTGGGGTTTAAGTCCCCGAATAAATGAATAATGTGAGATATGATTCCAGTGGAGTCATCTTCCACTTTTATGTAATGGTGGGCCAACTTCAGCAGCGATAATGGAGGCAGAGAAGAGACTTGGCCCAGCACTGACCTTGGTAATAACAAGAGAGACACAGAGAAAGACTCTCATCCACTCTGTGATCTTTTCTGTGGACTAGATACACACTCCAGCCCGCTTGGCTGCCTGCCTCCTTGTGTGCAGAGCCCCGGCACTGTGCAGTCTGATTGAGGTTGACTGCGGTATTATTTCATTAATTAAGTTTTTCCACTTCCTCCGCCTCTCCCTCCTGTCTTCCTGTCGAACGAGGGTGGCGGAGCGACGCCCTTCCTCTCCTCTGTCCTCTGGCGCTTCACATCCCCCCATCACTGCTGATCATTGTCTCAATTACTCATCCCTCCTCTCCCTCTTTCTCACTCACGGTTCTTCCTCCTTTCTCCTCTTATCTCATCCCAAATTGCTCCATACACTCCTCCCCACTCTCTTTTTTTCTCTCTCTGTCCTCCCAAAGTGAGGTGGGGAAAGATTTGAAGCACGCCATTCCCACATCTCTCCATCTTTCCCGCACTCATCTCTGTCTCTCATCAGGATTTCACAGATGTTCTGTGATTATTTCTACCTTGATTTGGTGATATCTTTTCCCCCTCAAGTGCAAGGAAATTTTCAGCATTTTCAGTGTTTAGCAACCAAGATTGAGTTGGGAAATATTTCGATCCAAGGACAAAGCTATGATCTCTTTGTTCGCTTTGTTCATGTGAAATTGAGATTCACAGAAATAGTGGCACCTGTAACACGTCTAATGGATTTAAGAGGATTTATAGTGATATAGTTCACTGTTTTAACAAAAATTGCCTTTGTGATATTTGTGACCTGTTGATTATGATGTTAAAAAAATAACTTGCATTTGCAAAATCACATTTGTGGAGGCTCTCCTGGTTCAATTTGACTCCCCTGCTCTCAGTCTCTGTCTCTCTCTCTCTCTATGTCTCCCTCTCCTTTTTATCCATTACCGCTCCACTTTTCCATAATGGAGACATTAGAGTCTTTCACCTCTCTGCTATCTATCATGTCATTTAAACTCTTTCCTTACTTTCTGTTTTTAACTTCTCTACTTTTTCTCTGTTCTACTTCTTTTCCCCTCTTTCTATGAATCGTGTGTTCCTCCCTTCTCCTCCTGCCTGTGTCCACTGGGCTCTGGGTCATCTCCATTGTCTCACATAGTCCCCATCATATCACCAACAGCTTGTCACAGGCAATCAGTCTCCCTGCCTCGCTTCCCTGCATGGCCTCCTCCTCCTCCTTTCCTCGCCCTCGTCTTCCTCACCTCCCTCATCTCCCGTCACCTTCTTGTCCTCCTTTGCGTGTCAGTAGTTATTACTCTCAGAAATCATAGTCCTCCGCCCTTCTCTCTCAGATCAGTTGAGGATATTTACTCCATCCTCCATCCATTCCATTAAAATCGAGTATCTAGTGCGTTCCAACTGCATAGTATGAGGATTTTGTGTATGCAATAAAATACCCGGATGTATGCTAGATTATCAAGAGTTTCAGAGTATGCGACGTGAGTTTAATAATTTTAATTTGCATTAAAATTATACTTGAAAATATAATATGTAGTGGAAGAAATTACACCGATTTACATTTGTTATAAACAATTTTCATTCAACAGCAGCTGGGACTGGTAATGTGATCGATACAGTCATGTGATGCAGAGAATATGTATTACTTGTGAACTTCAGTGTGAACAGTCTGCTGGTAATGGCATACTTAGCCTAATCATTAATCTAGTACGCAGTATGCAGTACATACTGATTGAGTATGTAGTACGCAGTACGTTAGTATGCGATTTCGAACACACTCTAGAGCTGCTACACTCAGTTTTTGCCCTACGGCCCATTTTTTATCACATTCTGTTGTCCCTGCGCTGGGATGTACGATGTTAAGATAATTAAGATAGATTATATATTTTAAATCATTAATTTAATAATTGAATAATTTTGTTTTCATACACTATGCCTCTGGACAAGGATATGTGATTAATAATGTTAAAAAACATTATTGTAAATCAATTCTTATAAATAGGTGTGATTTAGTGCAGTTGGATGCTGTTAAATGATTATATCCGTGTACAGATTTCAATACAAAATTCTATTTTGCACAGAATCTGAAGGCTCAGACATTTTATCATACAGGAGACAGTCCCACATAGAAATAGAAAATATTTGGGAACCGAAAAACAGATGCAGAAAAATAGTGCAAATAAATATATGTTCTGTGTTTCATAATATACAAAAAAAAAGAATACATTTCTCATGTTGATAGCACTTGTCTTACTTTGCCCCACTTGATTGAGTAAACTGATTATGACCAAATGTATGTCCCTTAAATTTGTTGTGCCATAGAGTGATAATTTTGTATGAAAACTGGGCCTCATGCAAGAACATTTTTTGTATTTGTATCCTAAACGTCTCGTATGACTGTTCCAAGTCGGACTCACCAAACTCTCTTAACTGCACAAACTTGTCGTAAATGGTTCATTTCAACCTTATGAGTGCCACTTCAATCACCAACATGTTACCCAAAAGTAAACAATAGAATTTCACACCATGGAGCTTCAAGTCAAATCAGCAGATGAAAACATAACGACCAGAAACAATTAGAAAATACTAATAGTACAACTGCTAACTAATCATTAGAGCAGTGACAGACACAAAGAGTAAATTGTTTGACATAAAAATAACGTCTTTCTAAAGCTTCCACACGGCTCATAGATCAAATTTGTTCATACAAGTGGTTCTTGCAAGGGGCCCAATGTTTTTTGAATTCCTCTTAGTATCTCTGAATAATGTTCAAAACATGTTGCTACAACCTGAATATGACATCTGGGCAGCCAAAGATTTTTTTTCCAAAGTATTTTTCAATGACACAATCAAGCCCTGATGAATGAATTTGGCACACTCTACTTATTTCCATTTATTTGAACTTCATTAGGATAAATACAGTTTTCCTCCTACATTACACAGGTCTCAGACTGAAAAATACTATGATTTAAAATTATTTGTAACACAACAAATAATAGAAAAACTGGAATGTACAAACTTTTTCTCATTACTTAAATTAAACCATCTTTATATATCCTTTCATCCATCCCTTCTTCTGGTTTTCCCACCATACTGCTGTTCGCCTTGACCTCCGCCTGCTTCTCTCCTCCTCTGCTTTCACACTCTGCATCCTGCAGGGATGGAGGGAGAGAGAGAGAAGGGAGGTGTTAAAAGTAAAGCTGCCTCTTTTTCACCTCTCTCTCTCTCTCTCTCTCTCCCCGTAGCCCTCCACCATCCCTCCCTTTCTGCTTCGTTTCAGACAGGCAAATCTATAGCCTGAAGCGGAGGGCGGAGGGAAAATTATTTGTTATATTTCTTTAAGGAGACATGGCGAGGGTTAGCCCAGGGGCTATAATGGGAAAAATAAGGATAGACGAGTGGTGTGTGCAGTGGTGTTTGGGCGGGTTGGTGGAAGGAGGAAGAATATGTTCACTGAGACTGACTGCAGTTTGTAGATGTGTGATGCTCACTTTAAAGGCCTCCCTCATCTCTTCACCTCTCACCTCCTCTTTCTGTCCTCCTTTCTTTTGTCTCTCCTCTTACACTGTCTCTGCATCCTCATGTCTCTATCCCTCCACTTTTACCGTTTGATCCCTCCATCCTGATTCTCTCTGTGTGTTCCTTCCACCTCCTCCAGCATCTGTGACCCGCAGACCAGTGATCTTTAATGCATTCACTGGCATGCTTTATATAAGAAGAAGTGTTAGAGTGTTACAGGGATTGGTGCACACACACCCTCTTGCCCTGTGCACTTAGTCAGCACTGCTTGACCTTCTTTGGCCTCCTTCCTAGCTTCACTAGAAAGATTCCAGAACAGGTTAGGATGCTGATTGGAAATCTGACACTGTATCTCTACTTCTCCGTTTAAATTGTTGCATTCTTTTCAGTGTAAGAAAAAACTTTTCATAGCTTGAAAATGCCTGTATTAACGTATCACTTTTTAAAATCGAACAGTTCTCTTTAATTTGCTTAATTAAAACACAGTGATAGTGATAGTGTATTACCAATTGGAGCTGTAACTCATTCAACACAGTCTGTTTTCTAACCAATCAGGTCCAGTTTCTCTACACACACTGTGTTTTGTGTCTCAGGGGCTCCATTTTATTTCATATGCGCTCTTGATTGGATTACCATCCCTTTTTTCCATCAGCCAGTCGATGCCTCTCTAAATTACCCCCCTCTCCTGCTATTTCTCCAGCCCGAGAAGCAATTGCAGTTGACTGAAAGCGGTTGAGTCCATGCAGCGCGGTGGGGGTGTGAATGAAATCCAGTGGACTGCTAAATGCAGACTTATTAAAGTGCTGCCGCTTCGTAGTTTGACATTTCAGAGCTTCTGGTGGAGTTTTAAATCGCTGCCTCTGCAAATGTCAATCGCTAACTCTCTGGAATGGCTGACCATATGAATAGAAGCTACTGTTGTTGTCGGCTATAGATTGAGAGAGAGCGAATTTGTGTGGCTTTAACGGATGGGTTTCCACTCTGTGTGTGTGTGTGTGTGTGTTTGTGTGTGTACATACCACCCTGCTACTTGGCTAATTGTGTAATTTTGTGTTCCCATCCCTCCAGCTACGTCAGATGGGACGCGCCAAGGCCTGGATAGCATGAGAGGCGGAGTGTGTGCCACGCAAGGCATGAAGGTGGTCCTGAAAGTGGGGCAGAGTAAGTCTTCTCACCTCTCTCTTCCTACATTATTTTCTCTCACACACACGTGAGCGCTCCCATATGTACTCCTGGAGTCCACCACACTCTTCTTCACACACTCTCTCACTCACTCATAACACACACATTGTTATTCATGCATCACACACAATCAGCTCACTTAACACACAGTATGACTAACACACAACGGCTCCAGTCCACCGCATCTCACATCAGCTCCCATCTGTACAGTACAGAGCAGTTCATTACTGCACCTTATCAGGCATGCAGGCTCTTCGACTTTTAAACTATCTCTCTTATCTTCCTCTTTTTTACACACACATACAAAACGCGAATACACACACGTACATCACTTCTTTGTGCGCGTGTGTTCTCGCTGAGCGTATTAGGGCTCGTTAAGTGGTGAGAACAGCGGAGAAGTGTGGGATCAGTCAGCTCTAATGAGCCCTGTTGACTCCCTTCTCACTCTGCCTTTTAACTACTACTGACTCATGCTGGACACACACACTCAAACACACACATTGAAACTCACATATCCCCGTGCGGTATATACATTACAGGCATAAACATTAGCTCACAATGCAAGGACATGAGCACATACGCGGGCGCAGTCATACAAACTGAAGTGTCCATGCAGGCAAAAAGACACACGTACACACACCAGAACACACACATTTCCCCACACAGCAGACCTGCCAGCTAGAGCACGATAACAAAATGACTTCATTCAGTGTTAAAGCACACAGTCAGTGATTTTTAATGACTCGTAGCTGCACACACTTCTAATTTGTTTGGAAAATATTCACATGTAATGACCCTCACATGCAGGCTTTTCAGAAAAGCAGCAGAAAAAAAGGCCCCATTCAAGCATTTTCACTGACCTGTGCATTCCTACACATAATAGGCACCTGTCCTTCACACGACCCACCTCACACACACCATGAACACACACTCGCCTATTTCTGTTGTTTTTTTTTTTGCCTATCCTGTGTTATCAGGCCTTGTGTATTGTAGGTGCTCTTCATCAAAGAGCCAAGTGGCGCTGCTGTAGCTCTATCAGCCCATAACATCAGCATAGTCAGCTCAATAGAAATACCACCACACACACACACACACACTTTCTTTCCCCTGGCTTTTTTTTTTTTGGGGGGGGGGCAATGGAAATGCTACCTTCTGCAGACACACATACAAACTCCTCTGCCACTTTGACACAACTCTATGAAGTTCTAAGACGCACGCACACATCTTTTTATTTGTCATGTTTCTTTCCCTTTTTCTCTGTCCCTGTTTCATCTTCTGTCTTTTTCTCTTATCTCCTCTGTCCTTCCTTCACTTCTTCTCTATTCCCTCAGCATTTGCCATTTTAGTTTTTTTAACCCTTTTTCATTCAGGCAACATTGCTCGCTTCCTTTTCAAATTCCCCTTTTCCCTGTCCTCATCACTTCCCTTTCACTTTACATGCTAGCCATCTCTCCTTACAACTCTCCCTCTCAATCCCCCTCTCTGTTATTTTCACTCTTTTCCGCTGTCTTTCTGTTTTATCTGCGATGTGGCTGAAAGGTCACGTCTGTGTTGTTTGTCGTCTAAATAAGTGGCATGCCGCCTCATGGTGATCGCTGATGAGATATGGCGCTCTGCTTCGCTCTGAGGAACACACACACACATTCGCGAAACACACACTTGCACCCTTGCCCCATACACATACATTGAGCCGCCTTCTCTTATTTTATTCTTTATTTATCTTGCTTGCTCTCTGTCTCTGTCTCACACACACACACACACACACACACACACACACACACACACACACACACACACACATTCTAGCCCTGCTGACCACACAGCAGTTTCTATTGATCCAGACAGCACCGCCCCTAACTTCTGTTTGGTGACTGTCATGAGGGAGCTGCCAGCCAATAGCCTTACACTTCTCTAAATGTCAGTATGTATAGGCTGATGGCTGTGCGTGCGCACACACACACATTCACCAGTTTGTGCATGGGCGTAATGCAGTGTGGGTTTACTGTACAGTTTCATCTATAAGCACCCCCATGGTCATATCTATTTTGCTCTCCACTGCTGCTGCAATGACCAATAACAGACTTTCTCTTGCATAAACTGCAGAGCTGAATAGTCATATCCCAGTATAAAACTCTATTCTTGCAGCCTACTGTTGGCCAGATGGCTCAGAAAGGAACAAAATGAGTTTTTTCTGAACCATCTCTTTCAGCGGTGAGGGGTGGCACTTCTACAATAGCTGCATCTGTGCGTGTGTGTGTGTTTGCATGTGTCACATAAACTCACTTTAATGCCATCACCATTACTGAAGGCTTGCAAGACAGATGGCCTGATTTAGCGACTACAGATTACAAGCCGTTATGGCCTTGTGTAAATTCACTCTGGCCAAAACAACAAACGGCCTCTCTTTAGTTTCCCATTCAAACAAATGGAGAAGTGCTCATTCACGGCACATGGAAGCCCAATCAATATGTGCTCTCCTATAATGGGAATAGAGGGGAGGGAAGCCTTTATTAAAGCTCTTCTGTCTCTATTTCGCTCTCTCTGTCTGGCTAATGTCACTTATTGGTTCCAATTCTGAGAGCCTTGGCTGTTGTAGAAGATAGAGGCTGTCTCTGTATTTCTGCCATTCTGCTCATATTCCACCCTTATTTTTCCTCAACAGGCCCATATGGGCTGCCTCCGAAGAAGGAGCCGCCAGCGGGACGCACCACCAGCAGAAACCCAGGTAAGCAGGAGACCAAATGGAGATAATCCTCGGCGGATCCATCCACAAAATGGATGGAGGGAATAAGCAAAGACTGGTAGATAAAAAGAAAAGCAGCGGGGGAGAGGAAGGGAGGAGGCGACAGATGGAGAATGTGCAGCAGTAACATCTGTGGATCTCTATTTAATTCCATATCTTTCTCTCTCCCTCTCCCTTGCTCTCTATCCCTCTCCTCTTCGTCTCTGCACCCGGCCCTCTGAGCTAAGTGCTGCAGGCGGGGAATGGATGGCTAATAGCTACCTTGGGAGAAGGACAAGAAAAAGAGAAGGAGGAAGAAAGAGGCAGGCAGAGAAAGGGAGAGAGAGGGCAGCAGGAGAGAAGGCCAGACCAGCAGCGACATTTCAGAGAATTATTATTGTCATTAGTTTGGGTGGCCTGGATTCTGTAGTTTCATCAAGAGAGAAAGAAAGAAAGAAAGGCAGAAAGAAAGAAAGAAATGAGAATTACGGAAAGATGAGGGGAGAGAGACGAAGAGACATAGGGGAGTGATGGAACAGAGTGGGTAGAAGTGGGAGGCACAGAAGGAAGAGAAAGAAAAGAATAATTGAAAAGCGAAGAGGAGAAGGGAATAGAACAAGGAGATGGAAATGGAGAGAGGCTAGATTCATGCTCTACCTCAAAGTCATTCAGTCGAGGAGAAAGAACATGATCTGCTCTCAGTTTTTATTTTATTTTTTTGGTGGTAAATTTGTGTACTATACCAAATGTGTGAATTGGGGCATTCACACATTGTCCAGTCACTTGTCCATACCTCACATAGGTGAGAACTGTATCTGTGAAGTAAGCAACAATAGCATGCATTGTTTTTATTAGAATGAGACAAATAACACTGGACACAGTACAAGACTTTACATCACACACATAATGATGGATTTTACACATTTTTGACTCTCAGACAAGGACATGTTAGCACGCACTTATCTGAAGTCATTGTTTTGACTCCTGACACAACAGTTATGCCATGAATTTCTAATCCTTATGTGAATACACTTGAAATCGTCTCAACTAATAACTGGAATATTACTGGTTATTCACAGTCTCTCATTTTGTTTGTTTGCGGAATCTGATCCTCTCTGGGGATGTAAACAAATACATTATTGGGATATGGGCAGATAATGCTCTCTGGACAGATATGCACAACTTTCACCTTATTGATACAATTTGCTGCAAACTACATGTCTTCTTCTCAGTGTCATAACTCAGTCAAATCAAAACACACAGACATCATACACCCACACTCCTAACTCACTCTTTACAGAGGTGGCAGGATGTCAGATGTCCATCGAGGACAAACATCCTTAAATCTGTTTGGAAATCATAGAAAAGAGGTGCTGTTTAAAACTTCAGATCTGGTCTCATAATCATTGGATTCTGACTTTTTCTTCAGTATCAAAGTAATTCAGTTGACTGTCGTCTGCACAATGCAAACGAGAACTGCTAGTAACCAAAGAAGCAGGACTTTTAATGGTGCAGATTTGTCAAAATGCAAACAAATAGCCTGTAGGCTTAAAACATGGAGGAGTAGATTTTGTAGTTTTAGGTTCCATGTTCAGATATTCGGAGAGGTTCATTCTCAATTACTTTTCATCAGTTTTCACAAGCTTAGTTGAGCAGTGCAGAATAAAGCTGACTGTTGCGGCAGAGGTGTTATTTTAGCCTCATGATCTGATATTGAAGCCTGGCACTGTGCGTGACTTGACAGTAATATAAATGGCAGTGGATAACAGTTTAACACAGCAAATTAAGCAATTTCATGATTTTTAACAGCTTCCAACGTAGACCCCACCCACTTCCAGTATAAACCTGAATACAGATATTTGTGTGAAATAAACAGAGATAGATACTTTGTGCACATCAAGCCCTCCTCTGTATCACCATAGCGGTTGATAAAACAACACAGAGTACACATGGATAGAAAGAGACAAATTAATTCCACAAAAAACAACAAAAAACTGGGAAGCAGCAATGAAATGCCATCATGCATCAGAGTTACTGGTGCTCCATTAATTATGTAACTTGTCGCATCCTCTTCAATGTATTCATATAAAGGTTGTTTATGGAAACACACACTGATAAAACTTTATTTTGACAAAATTTTCAGAAATTTGCATAAAACATGGGCAACAGTTTAGTGGAAAGATAACTAGTGTCTCTAGCATTATAAAACAGTATCAAAAAATATGTAGAGAAATTATAGACCAACAACTCCCTGAAATGTGAATTATACTGAAAAAATTAAAGGGGAAGGAAAGCTGGTTCAAAAACAAGGATAAAATGATGTTATCACCTTGACCTGTTCGTTCATTTCGGACCTGTTGGATGTCACTCTCCAAGGTGAAATTCTCGAATGAAATAAAAAAAAAGAGGGAGGCAAGGGGAAAAGAAGGCGTCAAAGTCTGAACTTGTGTGATAAAAAATGAAACACACGAGGGAGTGAGAAATGGAAAAAAGGGGGAGAGAGAAGAGAAGGCGGAGGAGGAGAGGTGAAAGAAGAGGATATAATAAAGAGAGCCGGTGAAAGGCGGTAATCATAATGGAGATGGAGAATGAGGCATGTTGGGTTAATGGAGTGAGGAAGAAAGAGGAAGGAGGAGAAGGGAGTGTAATCGACGTCCGGCATTAGCGCTTTGCTCCCACTCAGTCCAGCCCAACGGGGGGCCTTGCAGCCGGGGGGATGAGGTGTGTTTGCATGTACTTGCTTGCATGGTTGTGTATGTCCATAGCTAAGTGTGCGTGAGTCCGTATGTGTGCTTGTGTTGCTAGTCACTGAGCTCAGAGCAAGGTAGGTCATTACGGCTACAATAACCCGAAGATAGAGAGAACCACGGAGCGAGGGAGGGCGAGGAAGCGGAGGAGACGCTGGAGAGAGACAGACAGGGAGAAAAGAAAGGGATATGTGCCAAGAATAATGATAGACCAATCCAAAGGCTCTATATAGCAGGGACTCGCATTACCGGCCTTAACCAGTTCGCCACACACATTCACACGGCCCGGTGCCAGAGCCATAGCCTCCCCCAACTCTATAAACATACACACACACACACACAGATGCAAACTCTCATACACGCATCCAGACCATCATCCACCTGCTGAGTTCTGACCCGACCTCCTGCGGAGAAAACTGTGAGCTCCAAGGCTGTGAAGATCTTAGGTTTTAGGCAGACAGACACACAACAGACAGAGGGAGCAATCGGCTGACAAACAGAAAGATAGCATGACAGACAGTTTGATAAACAGACAGACAGGCAGGTAGGAAGGCCAGCAGGCAGGCGGAGTGTGTGGTCTGGTGGTAGAAGCAGAGCAGGGAGGCTCTCTTCATGTGGCTGGCCGTAATGCAAAGCAAATACAGTTGTTAAGGTTAGGGAAATAGAGTGTGTTACCTTGATACACACTGTGGCTTAGCCAGGCTGTCCACAAGAGTCTATACTGTACAGTACTCTCACACTCACACACAGAGTCTACAGACATCCCTCTCCATTTTATATACGCTGCTGTCCACTTCATTGCATCAATAAAGAGACCACATATAAGCGTCTGTGAGATTTGCTGCATACTTACTGCATTCCACTGGGTTAGGTCTCTGCAGCCTTCACTAGCAGAGCTAAACCAGCACCATTACTCATGTTATTGTGGTACAGAGCCATAAGGATTGGTATGTTTATTTAAAAGCTCATGAAAACACAAATTGTGAAAGCAAGCTGTGTTATTGCTCGCGATGATTAATATGCATATATAAATCAAAGGGGAACACTGAAAGCAGCTTGCGATACTATGGATATTGGAGTAAGATTGTTCTATCATTTGTTTCAGGCGGCGCAGGGAACTCCACTTGTTCGTTCATTTCGGACCTGTTGGATGTCACTCTCTAAGTTGAAATTCTCGAATGAAATAAAAAAAAAGAGGGAGGCAAGGGGAAAAGAAGGCGTCAAAGTCTGAACTTGTGTGATAAAAAATGAAACACACGAGGGAGTGAGAAGTGGAAAAAAGGGGGAGAGAGAAGAGAAGGCGGAGGAGGAGAGGTGAAAAAAGAGGATATAATAAAGAGAGCCGGTGAAAGGCGGTAATCATAATGGAGATGGAGAATGAGGCATGTTGGGTTAATGGAGGGAGGAAGAAAGAGGAAGGAGGAGAAGGGAGTGTAATCGACGTCTGGCATTAGCGCTTTGCTCCCACTCAGTCCAGCCTGACGGGGGGCCTTGCACCCGGTGGGATGAGGTATGTTTGCATGTACTTGCTTGCATGGTTGTGTGTGTCCATAGCTAAGTGCGCGAGTCCGTATGTGTGCTTGTGTTGCTAGTCACTGAGCTCAGAGCAAGGTAGGTCATTACGGCTACAATAACCCGAAGATAGAGAGAACCACGGAGCGAGCTTGCGATATTATGGATATTGGAATAAGATTGTTCTATCATTTGTTTCAGGCGGCGCAGGGAACTCCACCCAGTCTCGAGGAGCCAATAGCTTCGGGGGTGAGGGCAGTGGTGAGAATGGGCCCCTTCAACCCTCCAACATCGCCCTCATCGCTGGCGCCGCAGGAGGCTCTGCCTTCCTCCTGCTGGTAACCGCTGTGATCTGCGTGGTGTGTTACAGGCGGCGGCACGCCAAGCACTCGGACACCCACCACCCTCCGCTGTCGCTGTCCTCGCTCACCAGCCCCAAGCGGGGAGGGGGCGGCGGCATCACCAGCTCCAACAACAACGGTTCTGAGCCCAGCGATATCATCATCCCTCTGCGGACATCGGACTCAGCCTACTGCCCGCACTACGAGAAGGTGAGTGGAGACTACGGACATCCCGTCTACATCGTCCAGGAGATGCCGCCTCAGAGCCCGGCCAACATCTACTACAAAGTATGAGACAGCCGCAGCTCCGGCTGACTGGACACATCCACCTCCCTCTACCCATTACCAACCAATCCCCTGCTCCAAATGAAGCCACAGCAAAGCTCGCCATCACAGCTCTGACCCTGAACCCCTCAATACTACCTGTATTGTCCCATGGACCCCCACTCACTGCCCGTGAGCCCTGTCACAGTTGTGTTTCTAGCTGAATAAACCACCCAACCCCATTCTCACACAACTGGGCCACCAAGTGTGTGTGTGTTAAGGGCAGTGTCGTATTCCTACATAGCCCTTCTTAACAAGGCCCTCACGAATGGGCAAGAGCCTCTGAGTGCCCCCTTCTTGTTAACTCAGAGCTAAATGAGCGCCACCCGTGCTGAATTGAAGAGTCGTCCCCATAACACCAGTATGTGTGTGTGTGTTTGTGGCAACACACTTTGTTTCTAGGAGTATGGATCTGGTGTTGGGACTTGAGATGTTTTACAAAAGAAAAAAAGAGAAAAGGACTACAATTTAATAAAAAAAAAACTACACCCCTGATCCCACTTAGCCGGAGAACTCTGATTCCCAGAGGCCATACCTGCCTAGCTCACCGCCCCACCCCTCAGAGCTCCATCAGCCAACCAGAGACCGGCCCCGCCACTAACTCACCAATAGGATTCTAGTTTGTTTGTGTTTGTTTCTCCTGAGAAAATAGGGGCCTCTGACGCGCCCAATCAGCAAACCCGGGTGGCGGTCACATGACCAGGCCCAGGCCTCTGGAGGTCTGACCAATCGGTGACACTCAGAATCTTGTATATTTTAATAATGTGTGTATGTGTGCGTGTGACTGTGAGTGTGCATACGACTTGGATAATAATTATGGCGCTGCTGCTCCACATTAGACGTGTGTGTGCAGTGAGTGTGCTTCAGTACAGCAAGTTTGCATATGAGTTTGCATATGCGTGTGTGGGGTTTAGTTTGTGTGTGTGCACGCTTTGTTCGTGAGTGACTGTGTGTACGTGTGCGTTCTTTAGACTTGTCTTAAATACCAAAACACAAAATAGTGAGCGAATATCAAAAAAGTGAGATTTTTTATCGCTATCAACACTTATAGATTATATATATGAATATCCAGTAAATAATTTCTAGATGTCTTTTTCTGTTTTCTATTGTTTTATTATTTTTACCCACTCTGTTGAACTACACTTCTGTTGCTAGACATTTTTTATCTGCTGTTTTTGTTTTTCACAACTTAGAATGACCTTATTTCCTTCCTTTTCCCTTTGCGTTGTATATTAATTTAATCCCTTTTTTAATTTTCCCGGCGAACAGAGGTTGTGTCTCTCTTCCTCTCTTCCCTCTCTCATTCACTCCCCCTTCCCCCCTCCCCCTCCCCCTCCCACCCCTCTAGGGTCTTTGAACTCTGTGTATATTTTTATAGCTCCTTGTACTATGCTGTAGTTTTGAAGTTTAGACCTCGTTTGTGGAAGTGTTGAGGTAGAACCATCTATGAAAGTTTTTTTTTTTTCAAACGCTTTTTTTAACGCAGAAGTGAAAAGAAGTGAGGGGCGGGGGGGTGAAATGAAAAAGAAGAATAAAGGAAAAAGAACAGGGCGAGAGAGAGTGCTGTCTGGGGAGGAGGAATAAAGCGGCATCTGAATGCAGAACTTTAAAAAAAAAAAGAGGGAGGGAGGGAAACGAGGAAAGAAAAGACTGTGAAGGAATTGTACACTAAAGAACAAGAAGCTGAGGAAAGGGGAGGATGGGAGCAGCAGGAGTGAGAGATGAAGGATCCCAAGGAAGAACGGATGGAGAGAACAGATGAAAGAATGGCTGGTGAAGGAGAGAAACCTTTTCTTTGAAAGGAGGGTCTGAGCCTCCTGAACAGAGGTGATGGACCAACAGCCAAAATGGATTTCGGAGGAGCTGAACTTTAACCATGGAAAGGAGAGATCTCATCACACACACTCTCTCTCTCTCACAAACACACACACACACACACACACACATCTACCGTGACTCAGTCACACTTTACGTTAACGTGAGGTGGCACATTCCAGATTTGCTCGTCCTTTCCGCCAACATTTGTGTTGAAATGTATCTCTGTGTATCACACACACACGCACTCTCATTTCTTATAACGGCACACACAGTGCATTGCTAGCTGCGGACACACAAGAGAAATCCCCCCAGGCAGTCAGTACACTCTGTTTCTCTCTGTTTAACACACACATACACACCCTCCCACACAACCTAACACAAATTTCACACCTTTTAATGACTGTCACAAATGCCTACTGATTGCATTGAGTGACATACATTCTCTCTCGCTCCCACTTGCTTTCTCTCAGACACATTCATATGCACACTTTCACCCACACTCGACAAAAATGCTGATTGCTTTCATATGACTCTGTAGTTCCATGATTAAGACTAACCCGATGGACATGGGAGGGATAAAAAGAACGTTTGTGTGCGGTGTGTTTTCTCCTCTCTTTCACACACCCTCACATACACACGCACACACACACACACACTCAGACAAACACGCTAGTGCCCAGCACCTCAATCTAGAGGGCAGTAACACAACGCTGTGTTCAGAGGTGCAATATGTTCACATGTGCATACTAAAAAAGCTGTTTTGTGTTGCTCAAACATGTTTATGGCTTAAATGTAAACTCGGTGGCAGTGGAGCTCTTAAGCTTTTATTTTTTTCAGACACACACACATAAGGCCTCCAGTGATGTAGCCATGTTTTTTGTGTGAAGCCAGTGTTAAATCTGGACCTTACAACATTTCTCAACTGTGTTTTGTATCAGTATCTAACATCATATAATGAGATATCTTTCATAAAGTGTCACATTCGTCTGAAATGACTTTGTTCAACACATGATGATGCTGTTCAGATATGTTTTTATACCATGAATGAGTTTGGATTGTATTTGACTGTATCAAAATTGATTTCAAAGATGAAATGAGGGGGAAAACGCCTCAAATTCTTCTTTTTGTACAACTACCGGCTTGTGTTTTTTATGTATGCTGTTAAGTCTATGTCTATTTAAACATGCTCAGAGTACCTAAAATATCCTCCAAGCCAAATGAAGTGTCTGTATCTCTCTCTTCAACAACTTCTGCAACTCTTTGGAGCATTCCATTCTAAAATGACAGTATTTTGTTCAAAAATGGCTGCTGCCGCGAGGGGGAAAACGAAACTTCTCGGACTTTACGGCGTCAACTCTGACAAAGAAGCCACTGCCCTGTTTTCAGTCCATTTCGCTCCCTCTCCCCCCTCCCTCTCAGCAAAATGTCAAGTATCTCTTGGAAAATGTTTTTTTTTTGTTTGATTTTCATATCGATGTTATTTCAAAGTTTTGTCTCTGGCTCTCACTGTTTGTGTTTGACTGGTCGACTCAACGTGTTGGCTTTTCTAAAAACCACGGACACAGCCACTGGTTGTCATTTTGAAAAGAGAAAGAAGAAAGTGCTGTTTCTATGGAACGGGGGAGAGAGAAAAAAAAAAAGCAGCTACCGCCGAGCTCCCTCACCTCTCCATTGGTGAAAGTGTGTGTATGTGTGTACATGTGTGTGAGTGTGTCTTTCTTTGTGCCAATAGACAGCAAGTGGAGGCCGCGGAGTGAGGTGGCTCTCGTATGTAACGTGTTGAGACTTTGTATTTGGGACACCTCTGTGTGAGAAGGGTTTTTTGTGTCCTCTACTCCTCTTCTTCTCTCCTCCTTACCCCCTTGCCTACTCATCACGACGACCCCTGAACCTCACCCACCCCCACCCACCCACCCCTCCCCCCTGTGCCCTTGCCCCTCCCCTCCAACACACCTCTAAGGAGAGGAAAAAAACTAGTACATTCCTGGTTTGGAAAAAAAGGTTGAATAAAAAAAACAAACAAAAATGTTTAAGCACCACTCTTTTGGTCCTGTTGTGTGATTCATTATTGTGTGAGGGTCTGCTGAGGTCTTTTGTTCTGCTACCGTGTGTGTGTGTGTGTGTGTGTGTGTGTGTGTGTGTGTGTGTGTGTGTGTGTGTGTGTGTGTGTGTGTGTGAGTTCCTGAGGCCCACTAGTAACCCTGCCTTTAATAGAAGGTCTCTCCCCTTATCTCTGCTATGGGCTTGTCTCAGCAGGGGCTCTTTCACTGCCTCTGCTAATAACACTGCCATTTCAGACACACACACACACACACACACACACACACTGGCTCTCCCACTGGTGTTATCAACAAGTTATCAAAGCCAGCTTCGTTAGTGTTGAGTGTTGCTTGGCAACGTATTGACAGAGCTGATTTCATTCTCTGTCTCCTTCTCTAACACCCCTCTTCCTCCTCTATTTCTCCCTCTCTCTTTAGCTTTGTGGCATGTTTCTATGGTAACTGTTAGCGTCTTTTGCGCTCTTCCAAAATTAGTTTCATCCGGTTGTGTATGTGTATCTGTGTGTGTGTGTGTGTTTAAGGCCCTTCCAGAACATGGTGTGCCACCAGGGTGGCCTAGGATGAGATGACCAGGCAGCTGCCTTTACCCTTTGATCTGTGATGTGTGAGAGAAGATCACATGCCACACACACACAGATACGCACACACATTCATTTACCCCAACTACACAAACACCAACACATGTCCGTATGCAATCTTATGCACTGCCACACACTGGCATTGATCCTGGTAGGCCAAGTACAATGAAGGTTGGCAAACAGTAAACATCCATTCACCAGCAACCTGCTAAGGCTGCTAATCTACCGAACACCTTCATTCAGTGCCACTACTTCCTTCTGCTGCAATTTTGTCATTTTCCTTCCCCTTTCTTCCCCTTTTTAATACACTTAAGCAGCAAGTTTTCAACCATAATCTCATAAACCATAATCATAACTTGCTTGTAAACAATAATATAATATAATAATGCTTTGGAAGTGAGAACTGGTTTCAAATTCAAACCTGTTTCTGTCATTTCCTGCAGTGACTGTAGGCCTTCTTCACATTTGAACTTGTCACAGTACAGGTGTTAATAACAGCACAGGTGTTAATAACTAATAACGTTAACGATGGCTCTGTTCTCTTCAAGTGTCTCAGTAAGCCGTGACAGTGAGCCAGCATGCACGATACCAGGACCCTAAAACTCAAGCAGCTAAATGGAATTCAGCTATCATTAATATTATTATTTATACCTGTGCTTTTCCTACTGTGATGTGTCAAAATGTCTATTTATCTAACACTAACAATTCTTGTTATAATGGCGTTGCTCACTGAAAACAAAGCCCCTACACACCTAACGTACACTCACACAGGTGTTTGCCTGATAAGACCGCTTCGGGACTGTGGTCATGTACAAAGTGTGCTTGACTGACATCTACTTCACTCTCCTGTAAGTTATGTAGCACCTGTTCGGGTGGGATAACTTACACCTGTATCATGTTTATTTATGCATGGAGTTTGGTGGCATCACATAAAACCCTGCATAGCTCCACCCAACTTAAACCCACCCAGAGGTCTAATCAGCAACAGTAATTGAAAACACGTGTGGGTGGAGCGTGCAGGGCACAACAGGATGCACTTTTCCACTTTTTTATGTAACAAGTAAAACAATGTAACTGAAGCAGCCAAAATTCTTTTAATCTTCATTCCTGTTTGTGTCTTTTAGATTAGCATACTGTAGCTGGTGCTTTTAATCAGGTGACCAAAAAACTAGTCTTGTTCTCCAAAGTGATGCAAAATGGTACTACAGTGAAACCCACCCAGGCCACCAAATAACACGTTAGATCAGTAACCTATGAATGGAATGATAATCCTATCAAAAAGTAAATCATAAAACATATAGGCCTGTATATATACCTGTAGAGTACCTGGATGACTGGTATGTGGTTCTAGTCTAATCTAAGAAGCTAGTAGCTTAACAAATCGTTAACTCCAACCAATAACCAACCAATACCAAACCAGTAGTGATAATGTTCCTTGAATGGCTCACCACTGTTGCTAATCCATGGAAACCAGCAGCAATATTCCCTTCAAAGAGGAACTAATGCTAATCTAATGGCTGTTAAGCCGTAATGAGTTTGCTTGCTTCTTTCCAGTCGGGTTTAAAGGAGGCCTGTTTAGACTATCGGGACTGCTGTGGTCCCCTTATCATTACATGCTCATCATTACTCCTGCTAATCTGTTCTGCTCAATGCACACACAGATGAATATTAATGCCATGGAGGATGATAGCCGTGTGTGTGTGTGCCGCATGAACACACACAGACAGATGCAGATAGGCGCCAAAAGTTGGAACGACACACGCACAAGCACACAAAGACGAACATGCACACTCTTGCGTGCTCTCTGTGCTTTGCCAAGTGAGACGGCTGAGCCTCCTCTTCAACTCCGTCGAGGAAGGAAAGCTTGATACGCCGCACACACAGAAACACACACGTCGCTTCCTTCCCTGATACTTTATCACAGCAGAAGGATGGAAAGAGAAAAGAATCAGTTTTAAGTGAAATCAATAGAGAGATAATCCTCCAAATTAGATTTTGAAAAGCTTCGCCGCTGATGCGTAACTTAAAACCCAAGGATTGGCCCACTTGACTTACCAACGAAACAATCCTCAAGTAAGACGCAGTTACCATGGGAATGAGCGAAGGTCAAGGATAAGAGGAGAGAGAGGGAGACAACGCTCTAAATCAAAGAAATATACCCAGGAATCTGCATACTGAAACAGGGTAAAACCGCTGTGATTACAATGTCACTGTGATTAATGTAGTGTAGTGCCTTAACACCCTGAGGAGGAGAGCTGCACAGAGTGCACGGATGGCTCGCACCTGACAGACCTGAAATGTCATGTCATGATTGGAGAAGAGATGAAGGGTTAAAAGGTCAAGCTGTTTGATTGGATGCAAAGGCCTTTCTGTGTGTGGCCAGACCTGGAGGCGGACAGATAGCTCTCCCAGAGAGTAATTAAACCTCAGCAGAGGAGGAATTATCAGTAGAAAATCCATGATTTTACAGTACTGATGCTGGCAGCTTTTTCTCTGTGCCTCAAGATTGTTCTCATTGCCCCTCTCTATCCCTCCACCATTCTCTGCTCTCTGTCTAATTCAATCTCTCTTTCTTTCACCACCTGACTCTCACTCGTCTTTTGTCTTTTTTTTTCTCCTGCTCCTGCTCTCTCACTCTCCCCACCTCTCGGAATCTTTCACTTTCTGTACCTTTCCCTCCATCTCAGAGTGAGAAAAATGTTACAGTTAATAACAGGCCTGATGACAAGTGCAGCTGCGATCTGCAAATACAGAGCTGATGGAGAGAGTAAGAAAGAAGGAGAGAGGAGGGATGGGAAAACGGTTAGAAAATGATTGGTTGCACAGTGGGGTGTGTGTGTGTGTGTGTGTGTGTGTGTGGTGGTGGTGGTGGTGGGGTGGCTTGAGGATATAACAGCGTTAATTTCAGATGATTAACTTGTTAATATTCCTGGGTGGAGAGCGCCACTGCAGCCCTCGTTGTTGGAGACAAGCAAGTTCTGTAATGCCTCTGCTTGTCACGCAAACAACTCCCCCAATGTCCCCCACCCTCTCCACACACACACACACACACACACACACACACACACACCATTATGCATACACACAACTGAGGCCGTAGGAAATAAACAAAGTAGGTTGTGTTCAATTAAAAAGCTTTGCCTCTAAATTTGATCCTCAGCTGCTTTAGAAAGATCTCATCATTATTCCTGACTGCTTTTAGTTTTTTTCCTGTCTTCACATATAGTTTTAACGGAAGGGACGAAAGAGAAAGCTGGACAGACGTAGCAGTTGCTAAGGAGTGCGCAGAGCTTAGTGTATGATAAATGAGCCTAAATCCTAAATATAATGCTAAATGCTAAAATTAAAAGTAGTAAGAATTTACAAAATGTACATACGAGTACTGTTTTTTGTGGTTATGCACAATGATAGCACTTCACAATGTAGGTTTTGCAGTGGGATTAAATAATTTTAGTTTGTCATGTGGAGAAATGAAATGGTAACTGTGAAAGTAATCTGGTTGTAATACCTAAAATTGGTAGATTATCTCACTGATTTCATTTTTATTAACAGATTACACTGTGAAAGTACTTTTCCAGGCGTCCCTTTCTTTTACACACACATTCACACACACAGAAGAACAATACACCAATCCAGCACAACAGGATATTGTGCACAAATACATTCCACACTCACACACAGACACCCAGAGCAGATAAACAAACCCAAGCAGACTTTACATAAACCGCATTCTCAGAAAAATTCCAATCTAACCCAGCAAAACAAACCCTACGGACTGGTGTGCGGGTGTGTCATGATTGAAGTTTATTTCCAAAACACCCTTCCATTGTTTCGTCTGCCAGTTTACCAGGAACCTCATATATTAAAAAAATCTTCTTAGGTTTCAAGTTCTTCGTGAAACTGAAGGAACTTTCTGACAAAGAAGCTGTGTTACTGGTGTCAGGGTGGTCTTGTGGTTAGAGTCCCACATCTGAAGGATTGTGAGTTCTTTGTTCACAATCATCTACCCTTCTGAAGTGTCTTTGAGCAAGACACAGGAGCATGGTGCCTGGAGACAGTTTGTGTAAGGAGGAATATGTACAAAATGACCAAATCAGAAAGTATAGAAGTATTTGCACCCATTGTTAAGACTGGTTTCTTTCACAGTGTTACATGACTATTGCACAAACCTGTGAGAAGTATTCTAGCTTCTAGTTGGTCTAACAGCTCCAAACACCGCTGCTGTTGTACTCTTTAAAAGGAGGAAATTTATGTGAAGGGACACAAAGCCCAAGGCACTGCCAGTCAAGTAATGATGAAACAATCATTGCATATTGAGCACAGTTAAAAATTTAATGTACAAAAATAAACATTTGTATTACTAACTGTGCACTACCATAAAACAGCTATTGTAGAATATTTTATTAAAATGAAAATTCCTTTGAAGCCAACACAATTCTGTCATACTGCCTACACTCTGACAATGTTTTATATCGTAAAAGCTCATTGTATGTTTAACTTATTAAAACCTTATTCTGTCAGGTAAATATGCTGTCAGATATATGCAGTAGAGTAAAAAGTACAATATTTCCCTCTGCGTTGTGGTGGATTAAAACAGTCTCACGATATGGAACTACTGGAGGAAAATATCTCAAACAATACTTCAACATTATAACTAAGTGTTGTGCGTATTTAAAATGTGCTGAGTGACTTTCCACGTCTAAGTATAGGTGAGACAAAAAAACACTTTTGTACTGTTCTTGTTTGGTGCAGGGCATATCTTGCTGCCCAATATGCATCAACATGCGACAACCTGAGGGACAGTGAATGACCTAGACACACATCATCATTATTATTATTATTATTATTATTATTATTATTATTATTATTATTTTTATTATTATCTTACTTAGGCCTATCTATATATATTTTAATAGCACATTTCACACTTGCTTTGGCAATGTTAACGTCTGTTTCCCAAGCCAATGAAGCCACATTGAATTTAATTCAATTCAATTCAATCAAGACTCAAGGTTGTGTATGATTCTCAAACACTGCAACATTTCCCCACATTTCTGTTTCTTCCACAGATTTCAACAAAAATGGCATAAACTCCCTTGTGCAATTTGACCATTCAGATGGACTCTTATTATCATTGTAAACCTACATCAGAAATAGCTGTAGAAACATTGTGAGGGGTTTTCCATCTTAAATTCTCAAATCAGATCAGAAAAAGCTCCAGTCACGTAGCGGCTTTAGGATGTACGGGTGCCAGACTTGCTGGATTAGTTTTAAGAGCTGAAGCGCGCTATTTGCTCTTGCCATTGGTGATGGAGGGGGCTTTTTGGATGAGCGGTGCTCGTCTTGGGCTTGTTTGTGCCACAACTTGATTTGCATACATTTCTAAGACTGAGAAGAAAAATCTCCATTTATAGTTCAAGCAACTGAAGCGCAAAAAATATGCAGATGGCCTCGCAAAGCATTCTTGGTGATTCTGGATGTGAATCTCTACTAGCTGGGTTCACTGTTCTGCAGAAGAACCTGACTTCTGACCTTCCTGCAGAGGAGAAGGAAAAGACAGATTTTCTTCACCAAAATCACCTGCTGTATGTATTCTTGTTACTGTGTTTCACAGGAATTTGATAGGAATGTGCTGGAATTTTATGTACTGTAAAGCCAAACTGATTAACAATGAAAGACTTGTTCTGTTTTGCAAAGAAGTGTGCAACATGCAAGATACAGAACAGTTTTCATCATTGGTGCATGTCACACCTATTTCAAGTCTTTAATGCATCATCATTGCCGCGAGGAAGTGTGTGCATAACAAGATGAGAGGTTGCATGAAGTGCCGGGAAGTTTTTCATGTTAAGTTCAAAGTTTAGGACTAACCACAGGGAGGTGGATTTCTACCTGCACATATTTCCACGATCAAATTGTGCCATGAGACCTTTCTCTAAATGATGCCCGGGCAGAGTTCAAAGCAAATGCTGTTCAAAGGAAATCTGATTTAATTTTCACTCAGTCAAGTCTAAATGTGATCATGCCAAAGTCATCCTGGTTAGCACCACACCCTTTGAGATGCTCAAGAAGGCGAGCTTTTGGATCCCTAAAGACACTTTTCAATCCATCAAGAAGGATTTCACACCACTTGTGCTGTGGCAGCCTCCCATTAGCTTTTGCAGGTAGTAGCAGTCCGTGAGAGTAAAATTTTATTCAAAATGTCAGTCTTTCTCTCTTCACAGTTCTCTGGCTCATTCCCTCATTTTGGAACTTACAGTCCTTGGACAACTACTGCGATCCACAGCTAGGTGTTTGAAAAGATATGAAATCAAATATATTTTACCTTCAGTGGTATCCCATTGTGCTTTTGATATTAAAGATATCAATCATTGTGTGTGAGTGGCAGTTTTTAAAGGTTAATGTGTCATTTTCAAACGACCCCAGACACTATCTGTCCCTGTAGGAATTTTACAATGACTTTTAGTGAATAAAAAAGGCTTCTGCAAGGTTTGCGACAAATACTGTACAATAGATCCCAAATGACGCAACCTGCACTTTAGCATTACCGAGAGATTACTTTCCTTTTCCTTTTTAATATTACTTTAATGTTACAATAAGTATTTTAGTTTGTTTGAGCAGGGCATGTGAAGGAAGAGACTGGAGAGTCAAAACTGATGTCATGAATTGGGTGAAGGGTCTGACTTGTAATTAGCCACGGATGCGACACACCTGGGAGATGCCAGGAGAGCACTGGAGATGTTGAGGAGAGGATCCCGTAAGGGGGATAGTTTGATCACTTGGGTGATGCAGAGTCCACTCCTGCGGCTACAGGTGAGCCAGACCTTTTCCCCACGCAATGTCTGCCACACAACAGTAACCTGCAAAAAAGCT